>NW_027203433.1:0-78420 GCF_024711535.1 Dipodomys merriami | reverse complement strand
GTCCACTGACTACAGTCATGGTGGGGTTCCACACCCAGGCCACACAGCAGAAAGAGCAGAGCCACAGTGGGCGAGTTGGGCCTCTGTTAGGAGGCCCTCTTGGTCAGTTCCAGCCCAACACTGAACCGACCGCCACCCCACAATTCACACAGCAGTGTTCCAAGGACTGCCCCCCCACCCCACACAGCGGGGTTCCAAGGACCCCCGCCCCAGAAGAGGATCTTGGACATCTCCCAGTTCCTCCAGGATTGTGGTGCAAGCGCATCTGCCTCAACAACCCTTTACAAATAGGAGTGGCCATCCTCACAAAGGAAAACGAAAGTAAAACAGACAAATGACAGGACAAGACAAATTAACAAAGACAGCTCTGTATTTCCTTTGGAGTCTGAGATCTCAGGGTTCTTTGGGGGGATCCCGGACAAGCCCTCACTAATATGTTATACCCAGGTCTCAGGATCCACGCCAAGAAGACCATCGAGAGTTAGACTTTACAGCTGTTTTAAGGTTTTATTTAAACGGGCTGCAGCTTGGGTCTCATCCTACACTCCAACACAGCGGAGCCTAGGAGGAGAACCCCGAGCTCAAGTTTTGCAGGGTTTATAAAGGCACACAACCAACCAGGTGTTTGGATTACAACCACGTGTTGCTCTGCTAGAAACAAGCAACAAGTGGTCACTGCCTCAAAACTTTAACTCTTCACATGAAGATGCTACTAGTGTGTTCTAGACACTTAACGTTGGAGACACAAAACACTCATAATTATTAGATCATTTTATAGGCAAAGGGAGCAATGCAGACTGTATGAGAATCACTCCAGCTTTCAGTCCTTATATCCTGAGACAGTAAATTCACAGCAGCTCAATGCTAAGTTACAGAACTGGCATGTACTGTGGATATTTGCTCCCAAATCCGGTGACACTCATTTTTCACTTTTAGCCTCAAACCTGTGACCAGAGGGGAAGATGAGGAGAGAAAATCCTTCTAAGGGAAAGCAGCTATAAATAACATTGGATAGTTTGCTTATAAATTAAAACCTTGACTTCTTAACAGAAGTCAGATTGTCCAGATTAAAAAATGAAGAAGAGAAGAAATAAGGTGCCAGTGGCTGTTGTCTGTAATCCCAGGACCTCAGGAGGCTTAGATGTAGAGAAACTTAGTTTGAATCCAGCCAGTATTGGAAAGTCCATGACACAGTTATTTCTAAGAGATCACAGAAATACCCAGAAGTGGTGCTGTTACTCAAGCTTAATGCAGTACCCTTGAGCAAAAGGAGCCCAGGGACCATGAATAGGATCATATTTCCACCCCAGGACCTGCCCCCTCAAAAAGAGCCTGTAGTTCCATGTCTTTGTTTATACATTGTATTCTTATAGGTGAAATTCCCGAGTAGCTATACTGAATGGCACCAAAGTAGGAAATTTGTATTCAATACAATGAGTTCATAACAGAGAGACTTCTTTCCAGATAGTGCATGATCCGGGGCTCCCCTCACTGAAACCTGAGGGTTTCTCTGCATCACAGGCCTGTTGGAGGAAGTCTCTCTCATTGTCTGGACAGGCACACAAAAGTCCTCACTCCTGTACAGCTGGGTAACAAACAACTCCATCTGGGCCAGTTAGTGAGGATGAGTGTGAGTGGGCTCTGAAGGTCAGGAAAAAATGGCCTCTTTGTACCCTTAGCTATCTCTTTCCCCAGTGCTCTGTTTTAACAGGAGACCTTCATTTGTGCCACCTCTCATGGCAGGCCAAGTTCTGTGCACTTATCCTGCCTTTGTGAGACTATATTCTGTTGTTCAGTTACATTGCTCAATATAATTCAGGAGTCATTCAGGCAGAAAACTAAGGCACTGAACATAATGAAATGATTCATTGCAAGCAATGTTGGGCCTATGATGCCTTTCCTATGTTTCCGGAAGCTTGGGAAATCCAAGCACATGTTGGATATCACAAAGCTTCCTGTCATCTAGGACTTGTGAAGCTCATCAGGTTTTGAAACCTTTGACTTCTCCTAGCTGGTCCCTGGATGGCCAGGTTTTGGGGTTGAACATAAGTCCTGAGTGCTGATCAGGAGCTCAGTGCAGAAGCCCAGTGCTTTCCCATTTTGTGTAACAACATCTCTTCTGGTCTGTGAGTATATGTGTGGGTGTGTATGTGTATACACCACGGTGTGTGTGTGCGTGGGAGGGTGTGTGCGTGCACACATATACATGGGTCCTGAAGCTTGACCTCAGCACCTGAGTACTGTACCTAGTTTCTCTTGTACAATAATATCCCTCTCCCACTTGAGCCACAGAGCCACTTCAGGCTTTGTCCTAGTCATATGGTCCTGAGAAATGAAGCCCACGATTTTATATATGCAAAGTATTCTACCACTAAGGCACATTCCCAGCCCTGTATTTCAGCTTTGTTAGTTTATTTCTGTCTTTTTTATTGTTGTTGTTGTCAATTGAAGGAGTTGAAGTCTTGGTGTGGGTGCTGTACCAGACCCCTTCAGCTCAAGTCTTGTGCTCTACCACTTGAGCCACAGAGCTACTTCCGGTTTTCTTGTGGTTCATTGGTGCTAAGTTTCTCAAGGACTTTCCTGCCTAGGCTAGCTTTGAACCATGATCCTCAGATCTCAGCCTCCTGAGTAGGTAGGATAACCAACATGAGCTCAAGCACCCAGCTTCCCCTTCAGGTTCTTAGTAGTGAATTGGAGATAATAGTCTCACAGTACCTTTTGTGTCTAAGATAGTTTGGAACCCAGATCTTTAGAACTCAGCTTCCTGAGAAGGCAGGATGACAGACTTCAGCTACTGACCCCTTGGCCATAGCCTCTGCTGCAAGGGGGTCCAAGGCTCCACGTGGTGGAGTGCTAGCCATGAGCCCAAGAGATAAGGGTCAGTGCCTCAGCCCCGAGTTCAAGGTTCATGACCAAGAAAAAACCAAACCAAATCATTGTCAGCTGTAGACAACTCATGAGTCTTCAATAATACATAATTTTGTCCCTGACATAGGGGCCTATCTGAGCCTCAATATTCTTGTCTGTATAATCATCTAAGTTGTGGAGCTCTTACATAGACAAGATGTAAGAATGCACCCGGTTAAGGACATAGCACATGGCACTCTTTGCACCACTCAGCACACAACATCCTGTGAAAGATTCAGCACCCAGCACCCAACGCAGGACTCAGCACTCTGCATCCTGTGAAAGACTCAGCACATAGCACCCTGTGCAGGACTCAGAATGGAGTACCCAGTGGAGGACTCAGCACATAGCTCCATTCCACAAGCTGTCATTAGAATTAGGGTGCTTTCATCAGTATCACCATTCTTTGAGGAAAATTTACAAACCATAAAAGTTCACATTTAATGGTTTAGTGGGGTGTTTTTCTGGGGAGAGGGGGTTAGCCATGGGGCTTGAACTCAAAGCTCTACCACTTGGAGCCACATTTTGAAGTGCCTCTCAGACTTCCTGCCAGGACTGGGTTTTAAAGCCCCTGAGCAGCTAGTATAATGGGCATAAGCCAGGATGACATGGGTAACCCGTGGAGCAGGGTTGCAGCAGTTTACATGTGACTAAGTCAGGTTAGGTGGCAGCTGTCAGCACCAGACTCCTAGCTTGTTCTGTAATGTGGTATTTGAAGTTCTGTCCTTCTATAGAATATCCTACCTTTTTTGGCATCATACTTGGGGCTTGAGTAAGAGCTTAGACACAGTTCCTAAACGTTTGTGCTCAAGGCTAGCACTCGATTGAAAGACAGCAGAACTTCTGAGTTTTCTGTTTTGTGGCACTGAGGAATCGAACCCAGGGCTTCGTGCTTACTATGAAAGCACTCAACCACCGAGCCTCAGGAGTGAACGAGGTATAAATAGATAGAGACTGCTGTATATAAATATTATATACACAAAAAGAGATTTCTGCATAATATTAAATTATAGATAATATTGCTACCAATATTTAGGTATTAAATTATGTCTCCATTTAATGAAGTGTCCCAGTTAACAATTAATAAAGCATTAATTAATAATTACTCAATATCCCATAACTGTTTATCTCATATATACATATATCCATACATAAAATTTGATATTTCATAGAATGAGAACAATGTCTATATATTATTAAATTATGCATCATGTGTTACTCCCAATTATTAGTTGTTTAATTATGTCACCTTGTAATTTTTTTTGTTAATGCTTAATAAAATATTAATTAAACTTAGTGCACATCCTACACTTATTGCATGTAATGTTATCCTAGAATCATTCACTACTAATTAAATCTGTTTATCATTTACTGTAGTAGTAACTCTTCTACCTATGATGTTTTCTACCTTTATTACATCCTATTACATAGCATATAGATTTGAATCCAAATTATACATCCTACCTGACACTGAGCAGGAAAACATGTGTCATGCTCAGCTTCTCACTCCAAGATTACATTTTTGAGAGTGCTGGGATCTAAAATCAGGGCAAAGAAGGCTCAGTTCATGAATGGGTGACTGCCAGCACAGCAGCCCCTAGCCAATTCAGCTGCCTGGCAGTGCCCAGGCCCTGAGATTGAGCCCTGTATGTTGACTCCAAATTGTGCTTAGAGTAGTTACTCATTTTATTTTTTATTCATTTACCATTTATTTTATTGACTGCTATAACACATGGAATATCTACTACATTTATTACATAAGATATAGAATTGCCTATGTATGAAACTTCACACCTGACACCCAGGAGTTTCACAGAAAAAGAAAACATGTGTCACCCTGTGTCCTACTGCATGATTCAATTTTTGTTAGTGCTGGCATCTGAACTCAAAGCCTACAAGGCCCAATTCATGAATGGGTGAGTGTCAGTACGCCAGTCTGGGGCATATGGAGCCTACAAGCAGTTCCCAGCACCTGAGATTTAGCCCCAGGGGTTGACAAAACAAGAACAGATGGACATGCAGATGGTAGTACACAAATAAATATAGATCTTTATAGAGTACCAGAGATGTCTATATATTATTTAGTTATATAGGCTACATTCCTACCAATTCTTGGGTATTTATTATGCCTCCATGTAATTAATATTACTGTTTTCATCCTTAATGAATTATTAATTATATCGACCACTGTCCCGACCACTGTCACAAAACAAGAAGTGTCCCTGTGGCTCAAGTGGTAGAGTGCAAGCCTTGAGAAAAAGAGCTCAGGGACAATGATCATGGACAACAACAACAAGGACAGGCATTGCATGTTGGCTTTGGGATTGACATGGGCCAAATATTGGAAATTTCAAGACTGCCAAGATAAAGCAGTACCTCCTTTAGTCCCATGCTCTTCTATCTTGTCCAATCCCTGTCCTTGTCCGTGCTTCAGGTCAGGATGGCTCTAGCTTGACACCAAGGCTCCAAGGACGAGGATCCCAGACCAATTGCCCTGGCTCCTTCCTCCCTGCTCACACTGCTGATTCTGCTCTTTGCCATAGACGTTCTTCCTGAAATCCATCCATGAGATCATTGACACCAACACAGTGGTGAATAGTGGGTCCAGCCTAACTCAGGGAAGTCAGAGGTGGAAGGCAGGCTGGGACTAGGCTTCTACTTTGGGTGTGGGCTGAAGCCAGGGCTGACATTTATTTCACTCTGAGCCTTGCAGGGGTAGGGAGACAGTGTAGACACAACATTGAGTAAGGTAAGATGGGAATCTGTAGCACCACTTGTGTGGGGGAGGCTGTGGCACTCAGGGGGACACTGTTCTTGGTACTCCTCTTTCGGACGTCCCTCTCCCTCTCTCATCCCTCAATAATAAAAGAGAAACTTTAAATAAGGGTGTCAAAGAAGGGGCAGGGAAGTATTTCCTTGTGAACCAGACTTGTGCTTCATATTCATCCTAGCCCCTAAAACCTATTTATCTGAGGATTGGCCATATGGGTTTGGGGGAGGGGGATCATCCTAGCTGAGAATGTGGCTCAGTGATAGAACAGTCGCCTAGCAAGTCTGAAGCCCTGGGTTTGATTCCACAAAGATAAAGCTGGAAGGGGAGGTGGGGCTCAACTTGTAGACCACAAGTCTTGATCAAATAGAGCTCAAGGACAGTGGCCAGGCCCTGAGTTCAAGCCCCATAACTGGAAGAACAAATCCTTGTGGAGGCTTTATTTTCCCTTTGGAAACAATTTATGCTTTGTGATAAGCATAACATGGGCCTCTTCCCTGGCCACCAGTAGGCCATTAGATGTCCCTGGAATTTGGGCCTCCTCCCAGCAGCCTCTGCTCTACTTGGCCCACAGGTTACCCTTCCTATCACCAGGCAGATGGAGGCCTAGAGAATCCCACCTGGCCACCTAGTTCTGGTGGCTGCTGAGGATTTGGGAACTCAGTATGTCACATAGGGAGTCATCATCCCCATCAGTCTACAGAGAAAAGGGATGGAGCACTGCAAGCCTGAGTGCACCAGCTGTGGGTAGTTCTGGATGTGGGGATCTGCAGCAGGACATGCTCTGTGGGGGAGTCCTGTATGGGGCAGCGAACCCTTACTTCTCCTCTTGCAGTTTCTACACTATCCTGAAGTAGCAATTCTTCAAAACCTTTTTGTGCCTTCCTCATTTTGCCCACACAGGAGCCTGACTCCTCTGAAGAAGCTGGACTGGTGGGGAGCTCAGCCTGTGTCAGTATCTGGAGCCCCGTGTAGGAGTGACAGCAACTCTTGCAGCTATCTACTCTTCATCGTCTCCTGGGACAGCTGGCACATGCACTCGGCTTTCTCCTGACACAGCTGAACCAGAATGAACATCTGTCCTTTACATGCCAAGAGGGATTCCTGGATGGTGTGGATATGTGCCGACAGCTGGTTGCATGGATGGTGGAGCTCATCTGCAGGACTCTGGAAGTCCGCCTCATCAGGCAGGCTGCGGATGAACCAGATTTTCTTCTCGGATGCCCACATGTCCCATTTCTCATTCTCTCATGTGTTGTGGTGGCAGCTCACGGGGCGAGGGACCCGTGGCTCCAGCTCTATCTGGTACTGAGCTGTCCGGGGAGGGGGGAGTACCTGCAGCAGTCCGGCAGGAGTTTCCCCCTGTGGATCTCAGCCTCCGAGAGTGCTAACAGAACCACATCCCTCTCAGTTTGGGGGACATCTCCATCCTCTGCCATGGGCACATCGAGGAGAGTCGCTTCCTCAGCTTTTGCT
This sequence comes from Dipodomys merriami, assembly GCF_024711535.1. Lineage (NCBI taxonomy): Eukaryota > Metazoa > Chordata > Mammalia > Rodentia > Heteromyidae > Dipodomys > Dipodomys merriami. The sequence goes on along the minus strand of NW_027203433.1, from coordinate 71,267 downwards.
TCTCCAGGGTTCACAGCTTCCCCTTCCCCAGGGATAGCCAGGAAGCTCAGCTGGGCCTGCAGGTGCTCCTCCTGTGGACTGGTCACGTCCAGGCACTTGAAACTGTCCTGCCACTTTGGGGGCACCACCTAGTCCCTCCATTTAGTCGGACCCTGCACTTGTTTCAGCTGCTCCAACGGCTGGGTCTGCTTCTGCAGGTGCTACTGCAGGACCTACTACTTGGAGCAAAGCTGCTCATTTGAAGTAATGTGCTGCTCGCAGGTGGCTCTGAGCTACTGCAGCTAGGCCAGGGACTGCTCCTGCTGCCCCTGCAGCCCCCGAGCTGCTTGGCTCTCTCAGCCACCTCTTTCCATTCCTCTGTCTTCTCCTCTGAGCAGTCCAGCTGTTCCCGCAGATGTTTCTTCACCTGCTGCATTGAGTCCACGATGCTGGTGAGATCCTCCTTCTCACTGCTCACCCTGCAGAGAGCATCCCGCAGCAAGGTCAGCTGTTCCTCCAGCTGTGGGTTGCACACACATGCATATCGTGGGGTCTCGGGATCTCCTGCCGATCTTTGGTTTTCTCCTCTAGTCTTCCCAGTTGCTCCTGATGCTCTGCAATCTGGAGATGGAGCCTATGATTTTCCTGGACCTAGATGTGAAGTTGTTTCTCCAGGTTTTTCAACCCCATCTGCGTGCAGTAGGTATGGGCCTGCAATTTCTGTTCCTCCTGAGATGGACCCTTGGGGGGCCATGGCTCTGCCAGCTTCGTTCTCAGTTACCCCAACTATTCTCTAGGTGCAGCACCTACCTTGATCCTCACTCCTTCTCCTCTGTCAGTTGGTTTACCTGCTCAGTCAGCCACCAGGCCTCCTCCTTCGGCATGGACCTCTCAATGCTCAGGTTCTGGGAGAAGGTGTCTGTCTCCAGATTTGCTGTGGTCACCATTCAGCTCAGGTTGTCCTGTAACCTCTTTAGTACATCACACCTCTGCAGCACTTGTCGGAACTTGCAGATTCTGTTCTTCCTGTTGCTCCTCTATGTCCAGAGTGCTTCCAGCTTCTCCAAAAACTCTGTGTTCACTTGCTCCAGGTCATAGAAGCTTCTGGTCTTTTCCTTGAGCTGAAGTGTTACATCATTCAGCTGTTCAAACAACATTTCAGTATCCTTCTGTAAGTAGTAACCACAGAAGCCACCATCTCCAGCTCCCCCATGCACTCCTCTGCAGCGTGTAGGCAGCTGGTGAGAGCTTCGTGCTTCATTTCTCTGTCATCGGCCGCGAGGTGCATGTGGGCTGGTGCCAATTGTAAATCACTTTCTGCTAAAACTAACCACTGTATGGGTAGCTTGTGGATGTCTAGCTCTGTTCTCGGCGCTTTGTGAACTTGGGCTACCTTCTTCTCTTTTGCTTGTCAATCCTGCAGGTCTTTCTTTTCCTGCTTCAGTGGTTGGGTCTTGGCACAGAGCACCTGGTTTCTTCTTTTGCTGCAGTACAGGGAAGGCACCACATGTCGGTAGCACCTCTGCAGATTATTGGTGGTATCTGGACCCTTGACACTCTGGACCCTGGTGGCTGTGACTGTGTCCAAAGGCAGGGGAGGCCTGTGGTAAGCATCACCTTTGGCCAGACCCTCCGTTGAATCACCCTCCCCAGTGGTGTTTGTGTTTGGAATACTTCCCTTTTTTGTATTCTTTGTTTTCTTGAATGTTGAAGGTCTGATGTGAGGATTCTTCTGCTGGTGTTCTGGCAATAGATTGTTGCCCGCAGCTCTGTCTCAGAGACTTGTTGTTTCAGACATCTGAGCGCTTGGATGGGAAAGATGGGCTGGCCACATTCCCATGCTCTGGGAAATCCTCTATTCTCCCACTCACTGACTAGGTTGCCAATTTCCTATTGTACTCCAAATTCGCCTCGAGACTCTTGCTTACCACTCAGATACCTCTACCTTCCGCAACTTCTGGTAGTGGTGTCAACCAACAGACAGCCGAATGGCTACACAGATTGTTGTGTATGTCTGTTTGTTGCCAGTCCCGGATATTGAACTCAGTACCTAGGCACAGTTCATGAGCTGCTTTTGCTCAAAGATACCTCTCTACCACTGGAGCCACATGGCTCTACTTCTGGATTTGTTGACACTGAAGTTGGACAGGCGTCTCAAGTACTTTCCAGCCTAGGGTGATTTTGACCATGAATCTCCTTTCACAGCTTTGTAAGTATCATGGAGGACTGTTGAGAGCCACTGGTGCCTACTTAATCATTGGTCTTGCTGATATTCTTGGACAGACCAGTGAATTCCCTATCTTTGGGTTTAAGTGGTGGGAGCTGGAGCCCACAATTCGAATACTGGTCCTGCCAACTCTAAATGGCAGGAAATGCTAAGAAACATTTTTTTTTCCTAGAAAAGGTGCGATATAAATCTTTGTTTTTTTAATTTTAATTTTAATTTTTTGTGAACATACTGTAGAGAGGGGTTAAAATTACATGGGCAAGATAATGAGTACATTTCTTATAACGAATTGCAGCCTCCTCCTTTGTTTACCCTTCACATCCCTTCCCAGCTTTTCCACCACCCCCACTGCCAATACTCCCCATCTCCCCCTCACCAAAGTTGTAAAGTTCATTTTCAACATGACAACTTGTACTTCTCATTGTTGCAACAAGTCCACCTGTATCCTTAAACAATTTGGTTTTCCCCATCTCCTCCAGAAATTATACCTACATAAAATATAGTGAAAGCAGGGGTTATAGTGTGGGGGAGAGACATACAAAGAAACAAAGAAATAATCTTATAAATGTGTTAGAAACAAATGCATGAAAGAAAAAAACATTAAAATACATATCTAAGGGTTCATTTTCCTAACATCAAATTATTTAACCTTTTCTGCTTGACTCATACATATACTAGATATTAAAAATAAGGTAAACCATGGTAACTATGTTTCTTTGGGCTTGGCTTACTTCATTTAATATAATTTTTTCCAAGTCTTTCCATTTCCTAACAAATGGGGAAATGTCATTGTTTCTTATGGAGGCATAGAATTCCATTGTGTATATATACCACATTTTCTGAATCTTTTCATCTATTGAGGGGCATCAGGGTTGGTTCCATATCTTAGCTGTGGTAAATAATGCTGCAATACACACAGTTGTGCTGGTAGATTTAGTGTGGTCTTGTTTGCAAACATTTGGGTAAATGCCCAAAAGTGGGATTGCTGGGTCATAGGGGAGCTCTATGTGAAGTCTTTTGAGGAACCCCCATACTGCTTTCCAAAGTGGTTGAACAAGTTTACACTCCCACCATCAATGCAGTAAGGTTTCCTTCTGTCCACATCCCTTCCAGCATTTGCTGTTGATAGAGATCTTGATTTTTGTCATTCTAACTGGGGTGAGGTGGTATCTCAATGTTGATTTGATTTGCATTTCTTTTATGGCTAGGGAGGTTGAGCATTTCTTCGTGTGTCTATTGGCCAACCTTTTTTCTTCTTCAGAGAAGTTTCTCTTTAAGTCTTTAGCCCACTTATTTATTGGGCAGTTGTTTCTTTGAGGATTTGTTGTTGGGGGATTTAATTTTTTGAGTTCCAAGTATATTTTAGATATGAGACCCTTGTCTGTTGTATGGCTAGTGAAGATCTTCTCCCAATCCGTAGGCTTTTTATTGATCTTACTAGCTATGTCATTTGCCGTGCAGAAGCTCTGAAACTTCATACAATCCCATTTGTCCAACTTTTCTTTTATTTGTTGTGTTTCTGGGTCTCTATTAAGAAAATTTCGCCCTGGGCCAAGGAGACCTAGGTATTCTTCTATTCCATTCTCTAATGTTTTCAGAGTGTCTTCTTTGACTCCGAGGTCTTTCATCCATTTGGAGTTGATTCTGGTACAAGGTGATATATAAGGATCTAGCTATAGTTTTCTACAAATAGTTAAGCAATTTTACCAGCACCATTTACTGAAGAGGCTGTCTTTCTTCCATTCTACTTTTTTAGCACCCTTATCGAAGATTAGATGGCTATAAGTCTGTAGGTTCATTTCGGGGTTTTCAAATCTATTCCATTGGTCCTGAGGTCAGTTCTTATGCGAGTACCAAGCTGTTTTGATTACTATGGCTTTATAGTAGAGTTTGAAATTTGATATTGATATTACTCCAGCAGTGTTCTTGCCGTTGAGTGGCATTTTAGCTATTCGGGGTCTTTAATTGTTCCATATGAATTTTTGGATTGCCTCTTCTATTACCTTGAAGAATGGAATTTTGATAGGTATCACATTGAATTTGTAGATAGCCTTGGGAAGTATTACCATTTTCATGATGTTGATCTTTCTAATCCAGGAGCATGGGAGTTTTTTTTTTTTTTTTTTACCACTTTTTAAGTTCTGATTTGATTTCCTTTTAAAGTTTTCATCATAGAGGTCCTTCACTTCTTTGGTTAAGTTAATTCTTATGTATTTTATTTTTTGGGGGGCTATTACAAATGGAGTTGCTTTCCTAATTTCAGCCCCACTTTTCTCATTGTTGGCATACAGAAAAGCCATTGATTTTGGGGGGTTAATTTTATACCCTGCTACTTTGCCAAAGTTTTGAATCAGCTTGAGTAATTTGGGAGTGGAGTCTATGGGAATCTTTAAATACATGATCATGTCATCTGCAAAGAGGGAGAGTTTTATTTCTTCTTTCCCTCTTTGGATCCCCTTTATGTTTGCATCTTGTCTTATTGCTGTAGGTAGGCATTCTAATACTAGATTGAAGAGAATTGGAGAGAGGGACATCCTTGTCTTGTTCCTGAGTTTAGAGGAAATGGTTTTAGTTTTTCAACATTAATTATAATACTGGCTGTAGGTTTGTCATATACAGCCTTTATTGTATTGAGGATTGTTCCATGGATTCTTAATTTTTCCAAAACTTTCATCATAAAGGGGTGTTGGATCTTGTCTTATACTTTTTCTGCATCTATTGAGATAACCACGTGGTTCTTATTCTGATGCTGCTGGCTAAAATATTCGGTAGATGTCTGTTAAATCTAGTTGATCTATGCAGCTGGTCAGATCTGCAGCTATGTGGGATTTGAGGGAAAGTAGTGTTTCTTGGATAAATTTGAGTGCTCCATTGTTTGGGGAATAGATATTTAGAATGGTAATATCCTGCTGAAGGAGAGATCCCTTAATTAGTATGCTCCTGAAGGCAGCAGATAGAAAGATCTTTTTTTTTTTTAATCCACTAGACAGTCTATGTGGCTTAATTGGAGAGTTAATTCCGTTAATGTTAATCGATAGGATTGAGTGGTATTTGGGAGTTCCTGCCATGTTTTCCACCTTCTTGGGGGTTTTGAAAGCTGGATTCTTCCTATGGTTCTTGGATTCTCAGTTTGGTTGCAGTTTCTTGGTCTTTATTGTGGTCTTGTTGGTTTTCTATATGCAGGACATCTTTAAGAATCTTTTGTAGGGCTGGTTTGGTGGAGATGTATTGCTTCAATGTTTCTTGGCTATGGAAGTTTTTTATTTGGCCTTCACTTATGAAGGAGAGTTTAGCTGGGTACAGTATCCTTGCTTGATAGTTGTTTGATTTTAGGGCATGGCCTACATCATATCAGACTCTTGTTGGATTGTCTCTGCTGAGAAATGTGAGGTGATTCTAATTGGTTTCCCTTTATTGGTGATTAATCTTTTCTCCTTGACAGCTTTAATGATCTTTTCCTTGGTCTGATTTGATCCTGTGTGGATTATAATGTGGTGTTGGGATGTCCTATTCTAGTCTGGTCTATTTGGAGTTCTAAAAGCTTTTTGTATCTGAATAGGCCTATCTTTTTTCATGTTTGGGAAGTTCTCTTCCAGGATCCTGTTAAACAAGTTTCCTAGACAATTAACTTCTGTTTCTAGGTTCTCCTCTGCACCCATTATCCTTAGATTAGGCCTTCTGATGGTGTCTTCCAAGTTTTGGATAGATCTATCATATTTCTTGGACTTGTCTTGGATGGTTTTATGTTCTTTCTCTATAATACCTAGTATGTATTCAATCCCCGAGATTCGATCTTCTGCATGGTCTAACCTGCTGTCAAAACTTTCTACTTTGTTTTTTATTTCTTTTCCTTCTTATTGGGCAGCTTTGATGGTTTTAAATTCTTTGTTGAAGCTTTGTTTTAGATCTTGTATGAAGTTCTTTACTTCCTTAATTTGGTGTTCAGTGTTTATTCTTAAATCACTTAGTTTATGGGTTATGGTTTCCTTGGGCTCCCATTCCTTCTGTTGAGTTCCATTCAGCATTCCCTTTGTGGTCTCCCTGTCTTCCTTCAACGCTTTGTTAATGGATTCCGTGAATGCCTTTAGTGATCTTTGTGTATTCTCATCCTGCACTCTCAATTCCTGTATTACTCTTTCCTTAGGTTCCTCCCACTCCCATTCATGCCATTCCTGTAGTTCTCTTTGAATGTTCTCAGCCTGTTAACTCCATTCCTGCCTTTCTCTTTGAGTATTCTCAAGCTGCTCATGCAAATCCTGTATCAGTTTTTGAATAGCTTCCTCACGCTCATGATATGCTTGTATAAACCTTTGGATCGCCTTCTCTCTCTCCCTATCGTGCTCATACAGAGTCCTTTGTAGGTTTTCAATCTTTTCCTGCATTGACCTTTTGTTTGCCTCCTCTCTCTCCCTATCACGCTCATACAGGGGCCTTTGTATTTTTTCAAAATTTTCATTTATCATGTTTGCCAGCAGTGTTTGTAGAGCTATTTGGGAACTCTCCTCTGGATTATTCATTATCTCTTCTGTCCCCTGCTTATCATGAGTGGGAGTTGAGATACCGGGACTTGCCATTTTTCTTCTGTTTTTCCGGCTTAATCTGCCCATTTGGGATAAAAATAGGACCAGTTTTGTGCTAGAACACTAACTTAAGGCAAGCATCAACAAAAATCTGAATTTGCACAGTCAATAGTCTGCAGATACAATCTAGTTCAACAGATACATCTATTCAACATCAAACAACTATATATTAATGGGCTATGGACTGCAAAGATGAATTTGGAAAACCAGAAATTATTAGGCTTAGTGAGAAATGTGGGTTAAAAATAGGAATAGAGTGATGTGGGCAAGCACAGGTAGAGTTAACTAAGTCCTAATCTCAAAGCAGGAAATAGGTTGGATAAGATGAAAATAGATTGACAGAGAAAAAGAAGAAAGAGAAAGGAAAAATAAAAGAGACCAGAAAAAATAGAAAATAATAATTAGTAACATTATGCATATTGAAAACAAACTATTCAGAGAAGAACATGAATATAATTGTAGAAGGGAAGGGATATGAAGGAGATGTGAAAAAATTAAAAATAAAAATGCTTAAAATATTATATAGGTATAAAAAGTTAGTACTCCTATTAAGGAATTTAAGTCTCAGAGGTTTTTAATTGAGTAATAAATTTGTGGATTAAGTGTGTACACAATGGGGGATAGGATCTAATAATCAACTACTGGTTTATCTGACCATGTGCAGGACAACAATTAAGTAACATAAAGAAGAACGAAAGAGAAGAAAAGGTGAAAAGGATAAGAAAGGAAGAAAAAAAGATCAGAAGTCCAGAAGAGCCAAACAAAAAACAAAAATAAAATTTAAAAAAAGAAAGAAAACAAAGAAAGAAAAACACAAACACATATGTATCCCTGAAATAAAAATTATAAGAGGAAAATAAAGTTACTAGAAAACAATATTTTTCAAAAAAGGTAAAAATTATAGATTAAAAAATGTAGTAGAAAAGAAAAAAATTTTATAAAAGGTACCAAAAGGAAGAAGAAGAGGAAGAAGAAGAAGAAGAAGAAGAAGAAGAAGAAGAAGAAGAAGAAGAAGAAGAAGAAGAAGAAGAAGAAGAAGAAGAAGAAGAAGAAGGAGAAGAAGAAGAAGAAGAAGAAGAAGAAGAAGAAGAAATAGTTCTTTAATTTTTTTGGGAGGGGTGGGAAAAATCTTGTATCTCCCTTATGTCCGTAATCACCCTCTTGTTGTAGTCTCTGGTCTGCTTTTGGTCCTGTAGCTTGGTTGGTTTCTTAAGTCAGTTTGTTCGAACAGGCAGAAAAATGCTGTGCTTTAACCAGGGTATTGCGATCATCCTCCCAGGGTAGTTCAATGGGAGTAGGATCTGCTTTGTGTATTACAAAAGAGGGAAATGGCTTTTTCCTCAAGTTTGGTGATACTGTGATGAGGCTAGGTTCTGAGTAGAGTTGAGGCACTTCAACAAACAGTAGCTTTTCCGGGGGATAGTTTGTGAGAAACTCACAGAGCCCAGCATAGAGCCATTCTCAGGGTTTCTGTTTATACTTAATTTCAATTGATTGTCGAGGCTGCTAAAGGGAGGGGCCGCTTCTGGATCTGATAACCCAGTGAAGAAAGCCACTCCTAGCTCTGGCACCCGAGCTGGGTGACTTTTCCCTTGGTGTAGCTGAGTCTGGCAGGTCAGGTTAAGTTATTGTGACCTGCTAAATGACTCTAGTTTTATTCAAAGGCCTGAGTTGGAACTAGCAGCTCCTCCAAGCTTTGTCGGTATCCAAGATGGAGATCTCTGGTACTGGGGGATCGGAGGGGTAGCCTTCCCTCCTCTGCTCCCTGAGAAGGAGTGAGAACGTCAGGCTTCTACTTACTCCGAGTCTTGGTTCCTGGGTTGTCTCTGGTCTGCAAACTGCATGGTGAAGATGTCCCAAGGAACTCATTTTTATCCATATGTATACCAATGGAATGTGATGTATGTCATGATTGAATGGGCAATTCTTGAATGATTGATATTAATCAATACTTTATGAAGTGTTTAAAAAATTACATTCATTAAAAGGAGAAATAATGAAATACCTAAGAATTGGTTGTCACATAGCATAGAGATGCCATTTTTTTCTGCCAGGACTGGGATTGCAACTCATGGTCTCGGTAACTCTGTTGCACTGTGTAGGAAGGGGAAGCTTGCTTTCTTGAAGTCAAGAAATTTAAGTCTGTTCCTTACGCCTGAAATCTATCCCCACCACTAGCAAACATCCTATTTGTGTACATTTTAAATACATGATTTATATTTGCATACATATATTGACTCCATATTGCATTCAGTGTAGTTATTCATTGTACCTTTTGTTTTGTTCATGTAGTAACCAGTTATTTTATTGACTATTATGGCACATAGAATATTGATTACATTGATTACATAGGATATAGGTCTGCATATGTATTCCACTTCATACCTGACACGAAGGATGTTCACAGAGAAGGAAAACATGTGTCACTATCTGTTTTTTACTCCACAATTTATTGTTTGGGAGTGCAGCCATATGAACTCATGGCCTACAGGGCCAAATTCATGAATGATTGAGTGTCAACCTGCCATCCTGGGACAAACTGAGCTGACAGGCATTTCCCAGGACCTGAGATTGAGCCCCTTGAGTTGACAAAATAAGAATAGATTGGCACGCACATCGTAGTATGCTAATAAAAATATATATTTATAATGTGACAGAGATGTCTATCCATTATTCAGTAATATAGACTACATTCCTAACAATTCTTGGGTATTTTATTATGCTTCCATATAATGAATATTATTGTTTTCATCCTTAATAAACTATTAATTAAATCAATGTCCTGAAATTATTGTGTCCCTGTAAGAAATACAAACAAGACCACACTAAAGCTCCCAGCACGCCTTTGTTTATTGCATCATTATTTACCATAGCTAAGATATGGAACCAATTCAGATGCCCCTCAGTAGATGAATAGATCAAGAAAATGTGGCATATATACATAATGGAATTCTATTCCTCCATCAGAAAGAATGACATTGCTCCATTTGTTCAGAAATGGAAAGACTTGGAAAAAATATAGTAAGTGAAATAAGCCAGACCTAAAGAAACATAGCTCCCATGGTTTCCTTTATTTGCAGTAACTGGAATATGTCTGAGTCAAGCAGAATAGGTCAGATAAGTTGATGTTAGGGAAATGAACCCTAAGATATGTATTCAAATGTTTTTTTTCTTTCATGGGCTTGTTTCTACCACATTTATAAGATTATTTCTTTGTTGCTTTGTATGTCCCTCCCCCATGGTATAACCCTTGCTTTAACTGTATTGATGTCGGTATAATTTCTGGAGGGGAAGGGCAAAAACAAATCGTTTAAATAGGGATACAGGTGGACTCATTGCAACAATAAGATGTACAAGTCATTATGTCGAAATCAAACATTGCAACTTTGGTGGGGGGAGGAGGATTGGGTGGAGGCGTCGGGGGAGGATGGGAAGGGATGGATAGGAGAAACAAAGTAGGAGCCTACAATGCTTGACAAGAAATGTACTCATTGTCTTGCACAGGTAATTTTAACCCCTCTGTACAGTATTTTCACAAGAAAAAATAATAAATTTTAAAAAAGATAAAAACAGAAGAAAAAAATCATGAAGATGATCTTGTATTTAATGGACTCCATGGACTCCACTCCCAAGTTACTTGAGCTGATATGAAACTTTGGCTAAGTAGCAGAATATAATTTTGCCTCAATAAAGCCAACCAAGAATGGAATAAAAAATAAACAAGAAAGGAAGAGACAGTTGGAAATTTGGGCTAATTTTGTCATTATGTTTTGAGAATTCAAGTTTCCTATAGAAATGCAACTCATATATAATCCTTAGTTGTGTTTTAAATGTTGTCTTCATTACATAACATTTCTAGATGTGAAAGAGCTCATGATTCCCAACCAAAAATTTGAAAAAGTAAGCATCATTCTGTTAGATTCCAAAGAAATGATGAAGAATTACAAAAGTTTAAGCCTGGAGAAATAGGAAAGTTCATTTAATATAAGACTTTGTAGACTTGCCTAAATTTGAATTAGATTTAAAATAGATAATTTTTGTTTGTAATTCAATATTCTATAGGATACTGCAAAATTCTTTTCAAATAAAAGATTTAATTTACAAATTCACAAATGATTCTGGCATTCCAATTGACTAGAGTAATCTTTCAAGTGAGGTACAATAAGAACTTAGTTAATAGATAATTCCAACAGTTCATGTGTAAAATGATAATGTGAATAATCTAGACAAATTGTCAACAAATTGATGATATTAATTTATAAATGTAGAAAAAGAGCAATCTTTGAGACTTTGGTGTAACACGGTATGAAGAGAGTAATTGTGTGACATCGTTTTTTTCTACCTTTACATAACACAGGAAGTAATTTCCTTAATTATGTACCTCTATATACAATGAGAAAAATGCTAGGTTTGAGGGGTTTTTAAATTATGTTTTTGTTGTTTGATTTGTCCTAGGGCTTAACCCCTGGGCTTGGGCAATGTCCCTGAGCCTGTTTTTGCTCAAGGCTACTGCTCTACCACTTGAACCTCAGTGCCACTTTGGTCTGGCTTTTCCTTATGAGTTTATTGGAGATAAGAATCCAAGGAACTTTCCTGCCTGGGTGGGCTTTCAACCATAATCCTCAAATCTTAATATTAACATATACTGATCTCCTGAATATCTATGATAGATTATATATATATATATATAGTAAAATAAATATAAAATAAAAATAAAAATAAATTCTATTTGCAAGTGTTCTGATCTCAAGAATACCACTGTTGGGAAAATGATGTAGCAAAGTTAAGTGTATTATTCTTTCCACAATAGGAAGGGCATCACATTAGCAGAAGTGTAGTATTTTTTCACAATATTGATAAACAAGTCATGATGTGAATTTAGGGAATTTTAACGTGCACCTTACAAGTTGGAAACTGTTGGGCTAGGATGACTTTATGGCATAAAAACTTGGGATTGATTGTCATTGAAATAATAGTTAATCTGATGAACAAAAGTTTACTCTTATGGAATTTTTATTGGAAGTGGCACTGTGGCTCAAGTGGTAGAGCGCTCACCTTGAGTTGCAGAGTGCAGGGACAGTGCCCAAGCCCAGACTTCAAGCCACAGGATTTACCAAAAAAAAAAAAAAGAAATTAATTATTATAGTTACTTCATAGTTTTATCCTCTACAAGAACGTGTCTATTTTTTCTGTTGACTTTTAAATATGGAATGCCTCATTGAAAACTGCATCTATTGCAGAATTAAATAAAATACAAACAGGTACTCTTTTGAATGTCTCTGGTATGGCATGTTCAGAATTTGAAAATGAGTAGTTAGTAGTCATAGGAATGTTGAGGAACAGATATATTCTCTCCTCTTAACAATTAGTAAGTTTTCAAAGTTAGGAGTTTCCATAGAATTGAACGGTTTTCTGTTTTAGTATGAGAAAACACTAAAAATAATGTTTTTGTCCAAATAATGCCAAGTATATTCTGAAAATATTGTATAGTTTGATAACATTCCAGTTGATGTCTGATAAAGAAAGAGGTAATTCAAATTAGCAACTAAAATGTTCATTTTTTAAAGGTAATACACATAGAAAAATATTTACTATATCAATACAGTGAAATTATATTTTATGTAGCTCATTTTTTACTTAATTTTATTGTGAAGGTGATATATAGAAGGGGTTGCAGTAATTGTAAGGTATTGAATACATAACATGTCAAAATTTTTACCCCCGCCCTCATTTTTCTTACACTTTTCCTTCACCCCAATACCACTCACAAATTGTAATGTAAATTTCCAACATATTGTCCTGTGTCTATTGCTATTGCATTGGTTTGCCTTTTGTCCTTTGTCTCGCCATTTTATTGTTCTGCTTCCCTTGCCAAATGAAGATAAATATATATACAATACACAGGATACTGAATCCAAATACAACAATGGACAAACCATAGGGGAAAACACAAAAGAAAAAAGAAATCACATAGTACATTAAAAACAACAACCGCAAAGAAAAACCTCTCTTTCCATATCTAGGAGTTTATTTTGCTCAGCATCATTTTATATGGTCATTTATACATAGCTATTGATTCATTCTGCTCATCTGCTAAGACTATCAGATATTTCCTAGTTATTACAAATGAGGGAAACCATGAAATCTGTTTCTTTGTATCTTGCTTATTTTTTTAGTAGGATTTTTCCAAGTCTTTTCATTTCCTTATGAATAGGAAGCATAGAAGTACTCCGTACATATATAAACCACATTTTGTCAATTCATTCATCTACTGAGTGGCATATTGTTTTAAAACATGATTGCATGTAAGTATCACTTAAGGCCATTCAAAAATGACAGATGCTGCCTCACCAGATACACTAATATCATGATTTCTAGGTAAGATAGTATTTTATGGTGGTACAAATGTTGAGATATAGGATGAGTCTAATGTATATCTTGCACGAATTAGCCAGGAAGATATCCAATATCATGTAGGATTAAAATAGTAGTGACAAAATATTTCCTTTGAGAAGGATATAGGAGGCTGGCAGAAGTATGAAGTAGTTCAGATAAATTTGAAGAATTTAGAAATGCAAGCTCAATTATGTCTCTTTAAATAATAATTATGTAATGGAAGGGCAAAAAAGGGGTAAGAGAAGAAAATAACTGACAACAGATCATTATCCCAAGTTAGAGTACAAAAAGACATAATCTATAACTTCCAAGTTAAAGAGATACCAATATAATACGTCCCACTTAATTTAGGTACATGCAAAATATTTACTTGGCTTTTCCCTACTTAAATGCTCCAAAATAAATGAACACTTATAAGAAAAGTTATGTTATTGCCATTGTTTCAACACTAACTGTGCTCAGCCCTCTTTTTATCACTTTGCACTTGGTAAATTGATGATGTTGTGGCTGATTAGAGTCAGAATTAGGGGCTTCTACTTGTACAATTATCCCAGAACAGTTTAAAGCAGTTTTCCGCCCAAGATATCCAACTACATTGTCTGAACCTGTACTTTGAACACACCCTCACACCTGAGCACATTATTTGAAATTATATTTTAGCTTTTCGTGGCATATTCTACTTTGTGCCTTTGTTTTCTTTGCACATTCTTTTTGAGTTCATAGTTGCTCTATTTCCATTTCATCTGTACAAACTGCTAAGAACATTGTTCAACTACCACTTCTTGTTTGTACACGCCCAGTCTATGTATGAAGGTACTTTGTCCATGTTAAGCAATAGGGTAATACTCACTCTCTGAGGAGAAAAGTTCCACAATATAACCCTATGCCCACATTAAAGGATGTAGAATTTAAAGCATTTTGAGACAGTGATATTAGAATTGAAAGGCTCCTTAGGGACATTTTCATGGAGTTCATTAGTTTACCCAGGAGAAATATAAATATCCACAAAATTTGGAGCTAATTATTAAGTATCCAAATTAACATTAGATCCTAGATGTTGTGTAAATACAAGTCACAATTGTCTTATTGTTAAATCAGAATCCTTCATTACTTGACAATGTGTATGAGAAAGTGAAAGAAAAGCATTAAAGCAAAAGCTCTTACTTGTTAGGCATTTAATCCTAGTGGTGAGAGTAATGTCTGAATTTTTCCATTCAATAAAAGCTTGAAGTTTATAAGAACATTTTCCTACATACAAGAATTTGTGTCAGGTTGGTTGACAGTGTTATTTCAGCATAGAGGTATACCTAACAAGATTTATATTTCAATAGTGTATATGGCAGTTATGATGTGTCAATTGCTATTGAGGCATTTTCTATTGTAAAGAGGAATAAATTCCAGGAGTCTTCAGACACATCATTTAAAGCTGTATGTTCAACCTAATACTTGGTGTTACTTGTCCTACATTTATAATGTATCCAAACATATCTAAATATATTTCAATAAAATCCCAAACTGATATTCATAGATAGGTCACTAATTGGAACTGTAGGACAAATTAGGCTTTTTTGTGCTGTAGTTCAATCTATAATCTCCTAGCTAAATAAAGTTTTCAAAAATATTCACAGAATACCACTAAGAAAAGTTCATGACAGTTATATCTATAATATTTCTAAGGTCAGGATTAAAGCATTTGTTCCCAACATTTAGAATCCACAGGATCTGTTGAATTAATCGATCCAGAATTTTGTCCTCACATTCACATCGCAACATTTTATCAATATAACTTTCACCAAAACACTGTTCTTATTGAACTTGTCTATGTCCTTTTACTTTTCAAATCCAAATAGTAGGTTTCCTTCAATATCTCCCTGAAAATTCTTTCCTTCCTTTTCTTCTGTAAATCTGTGTTTATTCCTTTTTTGTTTCCTCATTCATCACTTTCCTCCAATCTTGTCCACTCTGATACTCACATTCTTCACACTTTCGTCAGAACATTCCTTTTCCTCTTTCCTTTAATAATGTCCCTGATTTTATTATTTTTCATATTCATGGTCATGAATATTTTGAAGATGTCCAAACAGACCTATCTTTGCATCTGTTTAACATAAATCTTAGAACTATCAGAGAGTTTTTTCCTCTAAATCCATCTTTATCACCAAGATAAATCCATCTAAATCCATCCTTATCACCAAGAATGTAACTAACACAGTTAGGAGACACAGATGTCGAAAAACTTTACATTTCCTCTTACCCTACGTCCATCCATTAGATAAGATGAACGATCAAGATTTTCTGTTTCTGTCACTAATGCAATGTCTATGTACTTCTTTTTATGACCCTGACACACCAGCGTATTGCAAATACTCATCACCAGTCACTCAGTCCTAAAACAACTTTTTACTAAGTATGCATTTCTCCCCAGTCTTTTCATATTGGTCCTCTCCATCACCCAATGAGTCTCCTTGTAAGCACACAGAGTGAAGAACTCAGACAAAAATTCTAGTACCATTAATTACTCACAACATTGAATGTTGGTCTTACATTTAATGGATGTAATCTGCCAGAAATATTGAAGAATATATTTGTTGACTTCTAGAGCAAGGAAAAAGAAAGTAAACAGTCCTTACATTTTCTACCTTAGCTTACAAATAAGGAAAGAGTCAAATTCAGTTTGTTGGTATAAAGTCAGAAATAGTTTCATGCAGAAATAAAAATAAATTTTAACTCCTGGCTCTGCAGCTTGTGTCCTTTTATGGTAACTGCAAATATGTAAGTACTATTATGTAAATTGTGTCATGTATTTACAGCTGTAATGAAGAACATACTCTTAATATATCATTTAAAAACATTGGTTATTGAATGGTATCTATATGAGAATGTTATTTGAACTAATCACACTAAGTTGAAACCTAAATCTTAGTCCATCAAAATGTGGAAATAAACGATTTTATTTATAAGAAAATAATACCACCAAGAACAGTGAGTGTATATACATTAGAAAGACTGCTGGAATAACATTAAGGTTTTTACTGTCTGTACCTGTTTATGTGATTGTAATTCTTGATATTCAAACTCTCCTTTTGTTATTCTGTTTTGTTTTGTTTTGTTTGGTTTGGTTCGTCATGGGGCCTGGACTCTTGGCCTGGCACTGTCCCTCAGCTCTTCAGCTCAATGCACTCTACCACTTGAGCCACAGTGCCACTTCCCGCTTTTTCTGCTTATGTGGTGCTGAGGAATCAAACCCAGAGCCTCATATAGACAAGGCCAGAACTCTGCCACTGAGCCACCTTCCCAGCCCTCCTCCTCTTATTCTTATTGTATGTAATCCAATGCTGTTTATAACTATGCATTCAATGTGAGAAATCCAGCTTCAAAGATATCTCCATATTTTTTTCCGTTTCAATCACAACATCGTCATTATCAGGCTACATTGTGGTCATCATCCTCCCCATCAAAATTATTATTAGCAACATAAGTGCTAATTATTGCACGTCAGATATGTGTCTATGATTTTATTATTTGTCTTTTGATTAATAATTTTAATGTTACCACTGTGCATGAATCCATATTGAAATTTTGAACAAATAAACAATAAACCTAAACCATATCAGGTAGTTTGACTATGTGCTTATAAAAAATTATGGAATAGATTTTTTGAAGCATTGCAATTTCCTAATCAGTATGAATTAACTTCCTCTCTTTCCCTAACTACAATCAAATATTTAAGAGTTTGGGCAGAACCTTTTCAAGTAATATACTGTAAATGTTACTATAATATCATGTGTATATCTAAAATTCCCTTGAAAGTAATAAACTCTACTTTCTATTGAAATATTAGTTATTTTATTCTAGGAATCTTTTAGAAAAATAGACTATATATCTTTGAAATGAAAAAGGTCAAAAATAGTAGCATAAAATTTTTAGAGCGAGTCTGTCTTCTCTCTCTTTCTCTCTCTATATATCTGTCTTCTCTATATATAAATGTTATGTGTAGAATAGTATATTTTTAGAGATTATTTGTCCTCAGAAATATATGCATATATCTAAATTTATGTGTAGAATGATATACATTATAGTGAAACAAGTATCTTAAAATATAATTAAAATTAAAAAAAAAACTTCATGAAATCAAGTGCCGGTAACTCACCCTTATAATAAGAGCTATTCTGGGTGCTGAGATCTTAGAATTCTTTCCGAAACTAGCCCAGAGAGAAAAGTACTTGTTAGATTCTTATCTCCAATTAACCACCAAAAACAACACCCACAACAAAAAATGTAGCACATTAATTTCACAAAAGCATCTTTTAACTGCTGTGAACAATTCTTAGAAACATGAATACATACCCCTGGAAAATGTTAAGTAAAAAAGTATAGAACATTTACGTCCATGTTAAAGACATGATTATTTAGATTGTTTAAGATATTTAGGTAATGATAAGAAGTTAAGAATAATGATAGGTACGTCATATATTGGGACTGATTTTTTTATTCTATTTCACAGTAGTAATAAAATTATATTTATAATGATTATATAAAATTACTCTTGCTTTATATTTGAATTATCATAAGTGATAAATATTTTTAAATGATTTTCAAAGCAAAGGAGTATCAATTCTTTTGTAATTTCAAAACAATTAAGAAAATGATTTCAAGGCTGGTTCACTCTAAGTCTATATTTGTTTTCTTGTTCTAGTTTTCCTATGTTAGTAGAAATTAAAATTCCAAAAAATTAATGGATATTGGCATTTAGGAACATCTTCACATACACTAATATTGGAGTCGCTTCAGTGGAATTATTTTCTTTCATTTGTTACTTTCACAAATAAATCTAAATGATTGTGCATTTTGTTATTTTCACTGCTTTTGGCTCTTATCTTGAGAATACGTTTTTCCTAGAAAAGTAGAGATAAGCAATTGGATTGAGCATGTAAAATATGACTTTCATAAAATGCAGATGCATAGATTTGTGTCTTTTGTCATTTGCTAAAAGTTACTTCCAGAAAAGTTTCTCAATTACTTAGAAGGTTTACCCCTTCCCCCTACAATTATACTGACATCAAATACAGTGAAAGCAGGGGTTATACTGTGGTGGAGGGATATACAAAGCAACAAAGAAATAATCATAAATGTGTTAGAAACAATCGCACGAAAGAAAACATTTGAATACCTACCTTAGGGTTCATTTCCCTAACATCACCTTATCTGACCTTTTCTGCTTGACTCAGTCATATACTAGATATTGCAAATAAGGGAAACCATGGGAAAATAATAGGGATACAGGTGGACTCATTTCAACAATGAGATGTACAAGTCATTATGTCGAAAAATGAACTTTACAACTTTGGGGGGGGAGCAGGGAGGATTGGGTGGGGGACAGGGGGAGGATGGGAAGGGATGGGAAGGGGAAACAAAGGGGGAGGCTACAATGCTTGATAAGAAATGTACTCATTATCTTGCCCATGTAATTGTAACCCATCTGTACAGTATTTTCACAATAAAAATAATAAAAAAATTACTTAGTATTGATGCATAATTCCTAGGTATTCCAGTTATCACATATACTTTTGGATTGAGTTATCTCTGTATAAACCCAAATGGACAAAATACCCTCAAAATAAACAGAAATCACATCTTTGTTTTAAATGCAGTAGTTTACAAAGAGTTTTTAGCCAACACCAAAACATCTTTTTAGCTAGTCTGCATTTTGTGTGAAGAAGTTTTAACAATAGTTCTTTTTTTTCCTGACATGCAATTCACTTACGATATATTATCTCCTTTTATTGTATACATTTTAGTGCTTTGGAAGTGAATTGTGCCTTCATAGGTTTCAAAGCCCGATTTTCACAAACTTGCATTCCTTCAAATAGAAATGATGTAAATTTTAAAAATAGATATAAAATTCAGTTACAGGAATTTGCCCAGCATACATCCTCTATTGTGTGTCTTTTCAAAATTTGTTTTTGCGGATCATTTCCAGGGTCTCACACATACTATTCAAGTTCACTGTCAATTAACTACATTCTCTATCCAAAAAAGTTTTTTACTTCTGTTTAATACATTCATAGAAGTGTAATGCCTGGATCGTATAAAATTCTCTTTCACCTGTTGAAGACTTGAAATCTTAATTGCTAAAATGATTGTAGTATTATACAAATCGATCACTATCAGAAGTATATCAATTTCTCCACAAATGCATTACTATATTTTGTGTCCTCTTTTTATACTATGGACTTACTAGTGAGTTTTTATTATTTCTTAGAAACTAAAAAGGAGCTTATTTCATATGCTCCTCCTATTGACTATTAATTTGCATATGTTATTTAACGAAATATACTATTCAGAAAAAAATTATATACAATTAGAAGATATAAACATACTTAAGTTTTAGGGGCTGGGAAGGTGGCTCAGTGGTAGAGCGATGCCTTGCATGCCTGAGACCCTGGGTTCGATTCCTTAGCATCACATAAGCAAAAAAAAAAAAAAGCCGGACGTTGCTCTGTGGCTCAAGTGGTAGAGCGCTAGCCTTGAGCTGAAGAGTTGAAGGACAGTGTCCAGGCCCAGAGTTCAGGCCCCACAACCCGACCCCTCCCAAAAAACACTTAAGTTTCAGAATCATTTTTGCATTAACATTGTAGCATTAACAAATATGTGCCCTCTATCTGTTGGATATGGTTTCGTTTCTGTTATAGTGTCCTTTGAATTATGAAAGGTTATCACTTGATATAATCCAGTTCTTGCTTCTCTTTAGCTACTAATGTTTTCCATGTCAAATTTTTACAAACCTTTACTAATCCGATGTCATGAATTTTTACATTTATGTTTTACAGGTTTTTACTTCTCACATTTAGTTTGATAATCATTCTTTATAAGGTTTGAGGTAGGCCAGATGCCGGTGGCTCACACCTGTAATCCTAGCTACTGAGGAGGCTGAGATCTGAGGATGGTGGTTTAAAGCTATCCTGGGCAGGAAAGTCCATGAGACTCTTATCTCCAATAAACCACTAGAAAACTGGCAGTTTTGCTGTTGCTCAAGCGGTAGAGTTCTCACCTTGAGCTGAAGAGCACATGGACAACTCCCAAGCCCAGAGTTCACACCCCATGACCGACATACATACACACAAAACAAAGGATTGAGGTAATATTCTAAGATCATTCTTTAAATCTAGAGAGGCAATAGTGCCAATACAACCATTTAAGATTCTGTTTTTATTTCATAAAGTCTCATAGCATCCTTTTCAAAATCTGTGGAACATAAAACTAAGAATTTATTTTTGAAAAATCTGTTACCTTCTTCTATGCATCTATTCTTATAATAGAACTAGGTTATCTTCACTAAACATGGTAATACGATTCAAAGCTTGTATGAAGGCTCAAGCTACACCATTTTTCAAGATTGTTATGAATTCCTAGAATTTACATACAGGATTATTGAGCAGGTGGACCAATATTCTCCAGAGATATCTGGATGTTTGATAGTCACTCATATTTCGCACCTTGTGGAAACACAAACCCCTGATATTATATATAGATAAATGTCTTTAGAGATTGCTCAATGCAACTAAAATTAATTTAGGAATGAGTTAAGATTTAGATAACATTATAGCATAATAAAGCTGAATGATAATGGCTTGAGCTGTACTGCAGAAGAGAGAGAGATGGGGAAGAATGGTGGATCAAATAGGAGCTGTATGTCATTGGTATTGTTTCAAAAAACAGAAAGACTTCAGAGAAGAGAAGAAGAAAAATAAAGTGTCCTGAATCAAGTTTCTTTTTAATCCACCTGATAGTTTGGACTGAAAGTCAGATAACATGGAAAAAATAAAACAGAAAACAAAGCATTGTATAGAGCTGTTACAATGTAAAAAAGTTGTAATAGGAATATAATTCATTTCCAAAGAAATAAGAGAAAGAATAAAACTAACAATTGCTAATGTGGATAGACGATGGATCACATTTTATCATATATAATTTTGAAAAAGCATACTAGGAATGAAAAATTTAAAAAGTCATAACTTAAAACACAATTTGTATTATAACTAGACAGTATAGTTCAGTGATAAAACTTTGGCCTAACATATGTGAAGCAATTGTGTGATCTCCCAAGCATTACAAGGTACACACAAAGCACACACACACAAAACCCACATAAACACACACACACATACCACATACACACATTTGGAATATTGTTATTATAATATTAAAATGAAGAAATTATCACAAACAGTAAAAGTATTTTAATATATAAAATCATAATATTGCTCATACTATTTAAAAGTTTAGTAGAAATAAAACAGAAACAAGATACTTGGATTCTTATAGATTAGTAAATTGAATATTAAGAAATAAAAGACATGAGAAATTTGCAAACAAGTTTTAAATAATAAACATTTTGAAACATGTATACTTTTATTTTGATAAAAGATTGATGTTACTGGTGTTTTAACTCAAGATTTAGTATATGATAACCAGGTGCTCTATATCTTGCTAGGCATGGCTATATCTCTAATCATTTCACTCTGGAAATTTTATGATAAGGACTCATAGTTTCCCAGTCTCTCCCGAATTACAAACCCTATTTACACTTCCCACCATAGTTAGAAAATGGAAACCACAAATCACTATGCCCAGCTCAGTTTTTTTTTAAATTAAAGTATAAATATTTCCAAAAAGTGACCATGTAATGCAGCCTTTTTTAATAAAGTATGTGCTTCTTGAAAATACAGTATTCATTACCTGAACAAATATGTTTAGAACTTTAAGAAATTAAATTTATTTAAATTCATCAACCATATAAAATTTAAGAAAATAATTTTTAAATATTCATATGTTAACTATTTTGAAAGCAAAAAATATATCTCTGAATAATTTACATGTGTTAAAAATATGCAATTCTAAATTAACTAATCCTACATCGCTGAAAAAATAATTACCCTAAAGAAACAAAAGAAAATAATTAAGTTCAAAATTTAGAAAATAAAATGAAGTGTACTCTTTAGTTGACTTAAATAACTGTAAGCCCTCAGTATATCAATTTTATCATAAAAAATGCATGAAGAAAGAAAAGTACCCATTGGTCAATATCGACAGGAAAAGCATCAGTAGTTTTTTTTTTTTTTGAGTGTGCAAAAAAATCAATGGAAGCGATAAATATGTTCCTTCCATAATAAATGTACTCATTACTTTATTTAGGTAACTGTATCCATTCTGTAAATTACCTTTACAATAAAATTAAATTGAAATTAAAAATAAACTAAATAATACACCAATTAAGAATTCATAGAGAGCTAGGAATGTGGCTCAGTGGTAGAACTCTTGCTTTGCATGTTTGAGGCCCTTGGTTCAATTCCTCAGCATCACATAAACAGAAAAAAAAAAAAAAAACTGGAAGTGGCGCTGTGGATCAAGTGGTCGAGTGTTAACCTTGAACTAGCCTTGAGGAACAGCGCCCAGGCCCAGAATTCAGGTCCCACGACCCGACACCCCCCCAAAAAAATAAAACAGAATTACTAGAAACCACTGGTTTAAAACTTTTTTAAAAACTGCCCTAAGTACCCAAGTAATATAATTTGATGATATTATTTAAATACTTCAACTTCAGCAGAGAAGCCAAAAGTTTAAAAACTGTTACAAAGTAAATTAATAAATCTGAATATATTACTATTAATAATAATCATAAGATGAATTTATAGTGGTAGTCAAATAGGTAAGAAATGAGGCAATTTGCGCTTCGTTGGATTTAATATGTGAGACAGAATTTTCTCGGTTTTTGAAAATATATAATCAGTTTAATGAAGAAACTATTCTGTCACATCATATGATAATTAGATGAAGGTGATATTAGAGCAAAGAGCAGATTGTACTAAGTTTTTGCATGTTAAAGTATATGCTTATTTTGGTTGGGGGAAATTGTATTCAACTTGGGTATTGTTTTTGTAGACTGGTGTCATATCAGTGGTTAATTTTAGGATAGGGGTTCCCTTTCAAAAGAACATGCATCTGATCTGACTTTTTAGCCTTCCCATTATCAAGGGCATAAGAGTTGCACACCAAATTGTCTTGCTTCCTAACTTGGCTGGCCTGGATTCGGCAGCCCTTCCAATCTTAACCTGTAGATAGTGCAGGATGGTGGAAATGATCCAATGCACCCAACTATAGATTGAGAAGGAAGTCCACTAAACTTTTGGCCTGGGTTCTGTTCTCAAGCCTCCTCAGTAGTTAAGAGTTCAGATGGGAGCCCCTGGTGCCAAGCAATAAGAGTATTTCTTAAAGCAACTAGACATATACATGACTTAGGCAGGTGAACACCTCAGGACAAGAATAAAAAAGCAATGAAGTATAGAGGATAGGCCCAATTTTAACTAGTTACTTGGAGGCTGGGTAAGATGAGCTAGCTACTCTGGAGGCTGAGATATGAAGACCACTATTCAAAGCCAGTCCAATCATGAAAATACATGGGATTATCTCCAAAATACCAGAAGTGGAACAATGGCTCAAGTGGTAAACCACTATCCTTAGACAGAGAAGCTTAGGGATGATGAATGAATAAATGAGCACTTGCACATGCGCATGTGTGTATACACGTGCATGTTCACACACACACACACACACACACACACACACACACACACACACACACACACACACACACACACACACATGAGTATTTCAATGCGAAGTTTTTTTTTTACCTTGCTGTACCCTATTTCCCTGTATTTGTTTACAAATTAACAAAATCAGCTAAGCACCTATTTACATAGAACTCATCATGTTTCTCTAAAGTCAACTCTCTTTTTAGAAGCATGCTTTTATTTGACCCATATGTAAACTATTCAGGAGTTTGATTCTTCTCCCTCAATTCTGTAGAATTAGATGATTGTTTAGCTTCCCTTAGCAATACAATTTTGTGAAGTCTTGCATCAAGCAACGTATTTCTTTCACTAGAACTCAAGCCTCTGTCAAACAATTAATAATAGGTTTTTCTTCTCTTTGCTTGCATCTGTAGTTTTATTATCTTCATAGATTTTATGATGATCTGTCTGTGCATGGCAAAGACTGCTGTGAAAATAAAAAAACGGTCGCAGCACTTATCATTTATTTACCATCCATAGATATGAAGATGTTTAAATATTACTGAAATTGTTTTGTAATAAATCATGTTCACCTGGACTATCATGAAAAAGAAGAATTGGTTTCTCAGCACTTTAGGTAAGTGCTGATTGAAAGAAACAAAAGGAGAAGTGATGAAACAACACAACCCAAGAAAACAAATTAATTCACTAGTCAAGAACCTGCAGGAAATGCAAAGACTTAAAAAAAACATCAGCTATCACAAACTTATGAAATTCCTGACTACATGGGTGTCTACTCTTGAGAGGATAGAGGTTAAAGCCCAGACTGGACAGAAAAATCAGTACACAATGCCATGCACCTGTTATTCTAAATTACAGGAAGAATAACAACATGGACTGAGCCCAAGGTCATACAAAAGGATCTGAAAAATAATCAGGATAATTTAGGGCTGGGGACATGACAAAGTGGTAAGAACACTCATTTGGGGGCACAAGACACTCAATTCAAACTCTAATATTTGGGTATTAAAGTAAAAAGCTATGATTTTAAATAATTGGAATAATTGTAATATTTGAATAATTGAGTGGAAAAATGCATGAGAGAGATAGAATGAACCCACGTTCCAATGCTTTCAACTTAATTGAAAATATTTTATGGTACTTCAGACAAAACAGAGTTACCTTGCAAATGAGCATGGTTGTGCATTTGGGTGATGGAAATACTTTAATTACACAGGTGTAAATTAAATAGATTTTATTTGGGTAGATTGTACTTCTTAAACTAAGAACCTGGATGGTCTCCCTGAGATTTTTCTCTCAAGGCCACCACTCTACTATTTGAACCACAGTTCCAATTCTGATTTTCTCTTGGTTGTTTGGTGATAAGAGGCTCCTGGACATTCTTGCCCAGGATGGCTTCAAACTATGATTGTCAGATCTCAGCCTCCCGAGTAACCAGGATGCCAGGCATGAGCCGTCGATAGTTTTAATAATTTAGTAAATTGTAGAGTTACTAAAATTATACATTATCATTATAACCTGCATAATATATGTGTGCATGTATATATCAATGCATACGGATAGAAATATTTTAACATATTTTTGTATGTACGGTACATTTATGAAAATATTCCATTATAAAATAAAATGGAAAAAAGTTAATGAGGAGCAAACCAAAGGAAATTATCACAGGTTTCTTGTTGTTGAATGGAATACGAATTCAAGAATCAGGTTGGGAAAATCATCTCTACGTTAACAAAATAGATAAGAGCTATTAATTCCAATCCATCTATTTGCCCATGTTGTGAAACCTCACACATGAGTGTCAAAATCAAACAACACTTTTTGCCTTTGCTTTTAACTCACCTGTTATAATTTATGGGTTAGATGAAGTAATCAAATAAAGATTAAAATAATATTATGTGAGGCTATGAATTAGAGTTGAACATGATTTTAAATATGATAATAGCTAATTAAGTTGCATATTAATTACGTTTACTCTGTCATGTCCCTCATTCCCACATTAGGAAAGTATATAGAAGGTTCTCACTAAATTATATGTACAATTATGAAAAAATATTTTGAAAGAATATGGGCACAGTGGTGTTTTAACTTATTGAGACCTGTAAGGGTAAGTGTGTTTTTGAGGACTTGCAATACATTGTGATGAAGATGAAGGGAGGGATGTTCTTATTCTGGAAAACTGGATAGAGGATTGCTCCCACAAGGGAAGTGATGAATTATTACAAAATGTAACAGTAAAATCACTTTCACAACCATGTTCACTGCTGCACTATTCACTGCAGCCAAGTTACGGAAACAGCCCAGATGCCCTTTGGCAGAGTGATGATTAGAGAAAGTGTGGCACATATACACAATTGGATTGAACCCATCCATTTTGAAGATTGTTACATTATTTGCAACGAAATGGATAGATCTAAAAATATATTAATGGAACTAAGTCAGAGCCATATTTGGAAGCTAGAAATTTATACAAGTTTACACAAAAATATTAACCAAACCATGCTATTTGCAGAGGAGTATTTCAAAGGTGTAATTTCTTATAAAATTGAACTTTACTCCAACAAAATTAATACCAGGAAACTATCACTTGGAATATATGAGTGGAAGTCAAAAGGAAGGAATAAAGAGAGTTATGGAGGAAGAGAGTGAAGGTATAATATTCAATGCAGATAGTATGAAACTAGAAAAAATTAAAGTGGGGTGAGGTTTGGAAGGGTGTGGAAAAGTTATATAAAGATCCATTTTACTTAAAAAAACTGATATGTTGAATGAAAATTCCCTTGTACAAGTATTTAAGATAATAAGAATATAATTAAAAACAATGGAGACATCTGATCTTAAATTCTATTTCCATCTCTTTAAAAATATAAATTTATTTGCTCTATAATTTGATGAGAGGGATGGATTTTGTGGCTAGCTAGATCATTGCACATCTGTCTCTCTCTTCCTCACTCCCTTTCATGGTTCTCATAGGTAATATGATTGCTCCATAATTATCCTAATTTATTTTGCTTTTATATTTTTGGTTGCATCATTTCACTTTCTTCTTTGCCATATCCAAATTCATTTACATAGAAGACATTATTTCCTGTTTTCTCATTCTTAGAATAAGCTGCACATGAAGACAACACTGGCCCTCATTTTCAGTCTGTACCTTTAAATACGGAGGAAAATCTTTCCTCTGCTCTCTACCAAGTCCCTACTCTCCAGTTAGAATAATTTAGAATAGTAAAAATGAAAAAAGAGAAAATAAATAATAGTGAAAAAAACAGATTCAGAAAATTCACCAGAATTTTCTGACCATTTCATCCAATGTGAACTATTGGGGAAATACATGGAAAGCTCATTATCACTGGCACTCAAAGTCTCTGGTTAGGCAATTCTGATGAAGTTGAGGAACAAGATGAAAAAGTGATAAATGGTATCAATTGCAAGAAAAAAATGAAATAGTATCCAAGCAAATTTCTTCTTTGTTCTGCTGAAAATAATCGCCTTACTACAGTGGAGAGACTACTTTCCAAAAAGGCCCCTCATGTGATTACTAGGGATGACGATGAGTATACCCCTCTTCATCGAGAAGCCTACAGTGGACACTTAGATATTGTACATGAGTTGGTGGCTCAAGGCAGATATTCATGCAATAACTGCAAATGGCTGGACATCCCTGCACAGTACTTATACATGGAATAATAACAGAGTGGCTTCTTTATTTCATCATGATGCAGATACCAATGGCCAAGTTAAAGGCCTCTTGACCCCCATGCATCTTGCTGCTGGGAATAGATGTAGCACCGATACGCTGGATCTCCTTCTGTTGAACCATTATATCAAGCCAGGTCTGAAGCACAATGTGGAAGAAACTGAATTTGATATTGCCAAAAAGATAAGTATGTATCACTACCTCTTTGAATTTGTGGAAAGCTGTACAAATTGTTCTCCTAAGTCCTAATGGATCAGTTAAGTTTCTTAAATTTCAAAATTGCCAGTCCATCCTATGTGTCCATAGAAAATATTTTCACAATACAAAGCAACAGCAATACATTACTTTAAAAATTCATGTATTCCATGGTATTCTTCCAAGTGAATTGCCTGACTTTTATGTCAAAATATATTCGAGTTGTTTGTATACATCTAACGATTTCTATAGAGTTTGTGATTTCTTAAATCAGAAATAATTTTAACTTATCTGTTGAAATGAGTAGTACAGAAACTAAAGATATTTCTGGTGCTTGTCTGAAAAAGTATATTTTAAAATATTTAGTATTCTGTTTGTATAATGTCCATAATCTATTTCATTCGCTCCTAGATATAATACTTTGAATTCGACATTGTTTTATAATACATACGTTCATTAATAAATGTGTCCTTTCAGATTGCATTCCATATAGAAACATTTTAAGATTCTTTTAATTCCTAGGTCCTTATAGAATTTTATTTCTTTGGGATAAAATGACAATGTTATCTTACTTCAAAAGTTTTATAAAGGTTATGCTATGTAAAGGCCTTTCTAAAACGGTGAAGATTGAATACACTGATGTCAAACTAACTTTTATTTCTATGAATTACATATATTATTACAGTTGTATATTTGTAATCAACTTTTGAATAACTGTTTTTCATTTCTTGCATCTGAAGAATGAAAAATATGGAATACTTCACAAATTTTCATATGATCTTTGTGCAAGAGCCATGTAAATCTCTGTATTGTAATTCGGGTAGACCTGCTGCTGAAGCATGTAGTATACTGTAAACTTAAGTAATTAATGATGCAATCTTAAGACAGGCATATATCCTTGGTTGCCTATTTGTAACAAGGTTCAATTTCCCAGGTTCAACTGATTCATCCGCGCACTAAAAGAGCAGTAGGATTGATCCTTGCAATCGGGTGGCAATCATCGCTAGAGTGGCTTCAGCTACCACTGCCGCTATATTGCTGTCCCAAAGCGTGTCCACCGTGCAACAGATAAACCAGCTCATTCCTCAACTGTCATCCATAGAATTATAACATTTACAAGTTGCCAATCATCTTAAGGGATCCTTCCTTGTGCTCCAACAACAAATAGACTTGCTCCAAGAACAGATTACGTTTCTTTGATTACAACAAGGAGGACTATGTAATGCTATGACTACTTCTGTCTCTCAGCTTTCCACTCCCGCACCAAATTTCACTGAACTTAGTAACTACATCAAAGGCCCTAAGTCCCTTAAGTACTTAAACTTCAACCAAAACCTGCTGCATGATGTTACCCACCTAAACCAGACCACCATTCAGCTTATTCCCACTGTCTCCTTTTTAGAAGATGTGCTTAAAAAGTTACAACAATGGTTTTCGCCATCCTCTCTGGTCATCTGGGGAGGCCGTGAACTTGTAGGGCTTACTCTCCTAGGAATTATTCAAGGCTAGCACTCCTGGCAAAAATGCCTCCAATGACGGGTCACCATAATGACGGTCCTTTTAAAAGAAAAGGGGAAATTTGTGGGTAGAGCCGGTCAGATCTGGTTGAGTCAGCTAGAGTAGCAGTTGAAGTACACTTCCTGCTCATAGAGACGCACCCACAGGCACGTCTGCCTAGCTTCACAGCCATGAGCTGTCCATGCTCCCTACATGCCCCCGGGGGACCAATCAGTGCCTGACACCAAGCAGTGCCCATCATCAACTCCCTGCTAAGTAACTGGCTGAGAAGGACTCAGGACGTTGGGAAAGCTGGGGCTATAAAATCCCAACCCTTGTGCAGAAATAAACCAGACCTGCTTAAGCCTCTTCTCCCAACGTGTGTTCCTTGAGTGCGTTGTTCACACTTACCTCCTGCCGGAGATCTAGCCCTACAATGTAGCAATGGGGGAGGCCTTATAGTCCTTCACCTTCATTAGACTTGAAGCTAAGAATCTGTGATTAGTTGGAAATCAGGCAAGAGCTAAGTGGAAGACAGAGAAATAGGTCATAGGAGCATTGTCCTTTTGTAAAAGACACTGTCATCCATGGTATGGGTGATTCAACTCTATTCTTCTCCATACATCTTGTTGAGCAAATGCAAGATGAAGAGAAAAAAATAATCTATTGAAATAATTTTGCAAAGAATAACTTCACTGTTCCTGATATGGTATCTAAGGAGAGTCTTAAGAGAGAAAATAAAAGTGCAGTATTCTTCGGTTTCCTCTAAACATCTTGTTAGCAAAATATCTTTGAGGTTATAAGTGATTGATCCAAAAATTGGCAGACTATTTATTTTTGAGGGCACTTTAGACACAAGAAGACTTTTAAGGTAAAAGAAAAAAGAAAAATGTATAGCTAAATATTTGTGATCACAGCTTCTTGGACTGGTATTTTGGAGACAAAGTTTTACATTAGAGATTGTCCTCATTAACATTGATGCTGGGTTTCCGTGGCAACCAAATGCAAGGGGGAAGTTTAAAGGACTCGCTTGGACAAGAAAAGAGCATGATAGAAAAAAATGGCTAATAATATTTAGTGAATTATTTTGACCAATTACTTTGCCAGAACAAAGAAGGAAATATTTAATTCAAATCACTTGACTTAAACTTATGAATAAAAGTAGTCAATAGAAATGAGAGAAAACGTAGAAGACTGTTTCCTCTCCAATGGAGTAATGGGTTCTTGATCTTGTTTCTTCTATTCTATCTTCACAAGCTATCAATTGTGTCTCAGGACTGGAATATCCAGTTCAGACCAAGAGAACTCACAGAAGAAAATATTTGCAGCAGATGTAGGTGATTTATAACCTTAAACAATCTATTTAAATCTGTTAAAAATTCTCCTCTACCCCAAATTGCTCACTTCGAACAGCTTTGTAGGCTTTTCCCAAGATTGTCCTTCATTAACTATTTAAAATTTTGAGAGGTCATAATCGTACTCTATAGAGATTGCTGTTTGGTTGTGCTTTTTGTGTGTTTTTGTTTTTTGTTGTGTTTTTTCACTGAATTTCAAAAAAAAATGTGAAAGTGTGTTACAAAAATGTCCATCTAATTGTCCAATGTTCCGGGATCAGAGTCACTCCTTCTATCATTCTCAACCAACCCCTTCTACAGGATTTATTTCTGATTTACCACTTCCTTTCTCACATGTATATATTATGTATTCTAGCTGTACTTGCCCCTTGCTCCATTCTTCATTCATTCTATGGCTTTATTATTATTCCTTTACTATTATTATTATTAATTCAATTTCCTGATAGTCATTCTGTTAAACTGTCTGTTAGTACTTTGAAAGGTTTATATACATTCCCTGGAGTTTCAATTCTGCATATACTTGAACTGATGTCAGCTTATATTTCCATAATTCATTCATCTGAAGTAACAATTTGCAAGACTGGAAAAATGAAGCACCTAGACATGATTTCATTGTCCTCCATTTGGAAGATTAATCTATAGTCAACAAGAAAGTTTAAAAATGGCTTAGAATGTATTCCTAAATACCAGTTTTTATAAATGGTTTTGTACAGTAGTGTGTGATTTTTTATTTTACATGGGATAATATTTTCAACTACCTATAAGTATTGGCAAAAGAAGAAATCTAAAATTTACTACTGTAGAGGAATATGATAGAAATAGAAGACAGATTATATGTTTGTCAAATCTCTGATGAGTACCCATATTCAAGACTTAAAGTCATATTTCTTAGTATGTTAGACATATAGGGAAAACATAAAACACCATATGATAAGGCAACTATTCATGACTTATTAAAATGTACTTATGTGATGAAATTTACTTTATTAGCTAATGTTTTGGTTTGAAATATTGGAGGCTGATCTATTTAACAAATTTTCGAAGGAACCTACTGAAAAACACAAATGATGTGGGGGGGTACTATTCCTAAACTTTAATGAATGGTTGAACCTGTTTGGCATTAGTGCTGGGTGAATAAATCAACTCTATTGAAACTTGCTCCCTACACTTGAAAGACTAGTAACCTCACTAAATATCATCACTTGTAAAGTGTTATTTTGGCAAAGGTGATTTTTAAAAGTTTTTTTGAAAAGGAATATACTTTCAGCAGATTAAATGTAGGTTATCATTTGTTTGAGAATGACAACATTTTTATACTACAGAGCCAAGTTTACTGAAGTACCAGTGTTTTGAAGCACTAAGGATCTTCTCAATTAATGTTTTTTGAATTATATTTCACCTCTATGTCAAGTATTCCTAGCATTGGTAGACCAATTATGGATCTATCGTTCAGGAACTATTTTTTAGCCTGCTGATACTGGACTGAAATCATTTATTAATCATTAGGAGAAGGGTATTACAAATAATCTTATGACATTTGTGGTCTTTTTCACTCATATGGCATGGTCATCTGAAAATTGAAAGTTTGAATTACTGTACTTTCACATTTTGTGATTTCATCTTGCATTTTAAGTTGCCTTGCATTTCCCAATTGCTCACTGCTAATTCCTGCATTTCAAGGAATTGGGGCCCTGAAATACAAAAAATGAGAAATTGAGATGCGTCTTCAATTACTTTCTCTTGTCATGTTGCATCAGCATAGGTGGGAACTTTTGCCCTAGTTATCTGATGATGCGGATAACTGGGACCTGGGATCCTAGGACCCATGGATAGTGTAGAAGAATAATACCTTTTAGACATCATATCAGCAAAATTTGAGTATAATCGGTAGGAATGCTTCAGAAATATGGAGAAAAACAATTTGGGACCAGCAAGTTAAAACAATAAACAGAGCAGCAGAGTAAAATCCCTTATAGATTAGAGGAAAACAACATTGTTTTTTTTTACCATGTGAATTCAGAAGACCAAAAACCCGTAGAAAGTATCACAAGTTTATACCGAAAACATTGCATTGATACTTTTTATATTCTAATATATATTCTAATCCTGATTATTTATATTCCAATCTATTTATTGGAATAATATAAATTCACTTGTCAAATTATCAATTAATTCTAGTAAGATCCACTGTGTGAAATATAAAATCAACACATATAAATATAAAATATATAATTATCTATAAGAAAATATTTTGCATTGTTCTGTTGTGGTTAGGGAATCAAAGGCAACTGTTTTAGAGTATTATTCCATTACCTCTACCTCATTGTTTGGTAGAATTAGAACTAAAGCTTTACCATTCGGGTATGTACAGCTTAGAGGTAAGAGGAAACGCTGTGATTAAAACACTACTAATTTAAGGCTTAATAACCAGGAGAAACATATGGACTTCTCCTGGAGCTATGGAATATATTTGGTGATAGAAAATCAGTGGTGTAAATTCCTGCCTGGTTGGATGGTAATCAGGCCAGTACATTAGGTAATCATGCATATGAACAATTTTTTCACCTTCTTGGCTTTAGCTACTTTTGAAATGGAAGGTACAATAAACAATTATATTTTGATAAAAACCTTCTAGTCTGAAAAGTTCTGTCTGAAATATTCATTTTTCTATGATCCCTTGGAACTAAGATTTATTTTGTTCAAAT
This sequence comes from Dipodomys merriami, assembly GCF_024711535.1. Lineage (NCBI taxonomy): Eukaryota > Metazoa > Chordata > Mammalia > Rodentia > Heteromyidae > Dipodomys > Dipodomys merriami. The sequence continues at coordinate 38,035 of NW_027203433.1, read as the reverse complement.
AAGACAATTTATACGATCAGGGTAAGATATTCTGGTTGGTCTGATCCTTCATGGAAGAAGGGTAAGGTGTCAGGTAGACATTTGTGCCAATGAGACCGTATTTGGGAAAATTTCAACTGCAGAAGTTTAGAAGTAGCTCTTAAGCAAGGCTTACTTTGAATCCGTTAGCTACACAGAGGAAACTCAGTTGAATAAATAAGTACTTGAAAAAGCCATCCCCTTTGGACCTAGCTAAAAAGGCTTCAAAGTATGATTAAACTAAAATGAAAAAGATTTAAAATAGTCATTGACAAAAAAATTACAAATGTGAGCAATCCACTGAACAATATAATTATTTTCCATTATACACAGAATTTTAGGGAAATAAGATCAGTAGCATTGTTAGGAACAATAAGGTTTCCTTGTTACAAACAGGCACCCGAGGATATAATCCTGTATAAATATTGCATCATTAACTACCTAAACTTAGAGGACATTACATGCTTCAGCAGCACATGTACCCAATTTACACCAATACAGAGATTAACATGGCAATTGCAAAGGATGAAATGAAAATCTGTGAATTATTCCAGATTTTTCATTCTTCAGATGCAAGAAATGAAAAACAATTATTAAAAAGTTGATTACAAAATTACAAGTGTAATAATACATGTAATTCATATAAATAAAAGTTAGTTTGACATCATTGCATTAAATCTTCACCTTAGAAAGGCCTTTACATAGCATAATTGTTATAAAACTTTTAAAATTAGACAACATTGTCATTTTATTCCAAAGAAATATACTATAAGGACCTAGTAAAAAAGGAATCTTAAACTGTTTTGGTATGGAATGCAATCTGAAAGGACACATTTATTAAGGAACCTATATATTAAAAAACAATGTAGAATTCAAAGTCTTATATCTAGGAAAGAATAAAATAGATTATGGGCATTATACAAACAGAATACAGAATATTTTAAAGTATAATTTTTCACATAAGCACCAGAAATATCTTTAGTTTCTTTAGTACTCATTTCAACAGATAAATTAAAATTATTTCTGAATAAAAAAAGCAAAAACTCGAGTGGTTCCAAGATGGTGACGGGGAAGTAGGGGAACGCCACAGCTCTCCCCAACCAAAAAGAGAGTTTGAGTTCGTTTAATCTCCCCCAGAGACCGACAACAACAACAAAATCAACATCCAGAGAAAAACAGGAGTTGAAAAGAAGAATTTCACAACATAGAAGCTTGAAGACGCCTCCCGCAACGTCTATTGGCCACAAAGCATCGTGCCAAGCCATGGCCAGCCCAGCCTGGTGGGAGCTGCCGGTGGCCCAGAGACACAGGGAGTTGTCTGCAGATCACCCGCACCAAAGACCCCTGAGGTATCAGTGTCAGACTGGCTAATCCTGATGAATGAAGAAACCTCTGAGCAGGGAAATTACACAAAGATCCCACCCCTTCCCCTCACTCTCCATTGGAGCAGAGAGGCTCCATCCCACCAAAGCCACTCAGCCCCATGGCAGGAACCTCAGAGATACATGAGATGCCCACAGAACACCACAGCAGAAGAATTGAAAGGAACTGGTGCTGATCCAGAGAGTGCAAACAGAGACAAACCCCAGCAATCAGAACCTGCACAGAGGCCCCTCCCCACCCCTCGGGTGGAGGCCGGAGGCCCATCCCGTGGAGCGGACACAAACAGTGTCAATGGAGGCAGTGACAGAAAAGAAACACACAGAGCCACCACCTCTCAGCCTAGCCCACAACCACCTCAATTGAATTCTGACTACAATGGCAACCAACAACCTACATCACACAGAAACAACGAGCTCCAGGGTGAGTACCCCACAGGGGACAGTGTATGCCTCAACGGAAACCAGAGCTGGTGGGAATCCCCAGACCCCCTACCCCAAAACCTGCACCACAGGACCCACTAAAACTAGAAACCTTTCAAGAGCTCCACCAGCCCATGGATCACACTCAGTTGGCCAGGCTAGAACAAGAGAGACCCTGGAAGGAAGCTTCAATGCCCAAGCCTGGAACAGCGCCACTGGGTCAAGACACCCAACGGTGGAAGAAATTTGAACTGTGTACTCCAAGCTGCATAATCTAGGTGGGATACACAGCAGCACAGGTCCAACAGGTGTGCCCAGGCTGGGGTCTAGGACCAGGCCTGGGGATCTGGTGCCTGAGCAACATAACCAACTCCTCCCAACTGAAATCAGAAGCTGAGCATATGCCTCAGCAGAGGGGAGAAAAACAGGGAACTGCACTCCTGGTAATCATGCCTGTGACAGCAAAAGATGAGGGGGGGTTCAGGACAAGAGAAGCCCAAATCCCACAAGAACCTGACCCATGTATTCTAGGCTAGGAATTGAACAACACAGGCCTCCAGCACCCGATAATAGTCAGGAGCTCAGACTGGTAAGGTGCTCAGCAGTACAGTGCTTGTCTTAGGTGAAAGAGACCATGGATCTGAATCCTCAGCAAAACATAAGCAGAAACGGCCAGATGTGGTGCTCTGGGTCAAATGGTAGGGTGCCAGCCCTGAGCTGAAGAGCTGAGGGACAGCACCCAAGGCCAGAGTTCAAGCCCACAAATAGCCAAAAAAAGTAAAACAAAACAAAACATCAGGAGACCATAGCAGACTCCAGAATCTGGGAGAGTACATCCAGCACATCCGAACTTGCCAAGAGCACCTGTAGGAACAAACAGGAGCAGTCTAGACTGCTCAACCCTTCAAAAGGCGGGAACTGCCAGTGATCTACAGCAGAGAGCTGAGAATCCTGTGTGGGTCAGACCAGCAGCTGGAGGTCGGCCCCCAACAGAACCGAGATCAGGTACAGGCTCTCTCTACCAGCACAGAAACAGTAACCAAGCAAAGACAGACACCTATTGACCAAAACAAAATTTCAGATTAGTCTGCAATAATGCCTGAATAACCATGAGAAAATCACAGAGAAATATTACAAGATTTATCAACACCTAGGATAGCAAGCTATCTCTAAAGCCAGCAGCAACCCCTGGGAGAGCCCCACTGGGAGCAAAACAGGAATGGAAGACAAACACTACATCCAAGACATGCTGGAGGCAATGACTCAAGAAATAAAGTGAGAAATAGACCAGAATTTGAAAGAACACCAGGTCGAAATACCAAAAGAGGTGCAGGACATCAAACAGGAGATGCATGCAAAAATAGAGGTAGCACACACCTCACTAAGCCATGAGATAAGTGAAAATATAGAGGCAGTACACACCTCATTAAGAGGTGAGATTAGTATTTTGAAAACCAACATTGAATCCATTGACATCAACAATGAGTCCATTTTCCTCCATGCAAACCACAATGGAAGCCACAGTTAACAGAGTGAACAAAATGGAATATAGAAGACAGAATACATCAGCTGGAACAAAAAATGACAGATATGGAAAAATCACTTAAATTATACCAAAGGGAAATTCAAGGGCAAGCAGATAGTGCCAAGAAATTTAACCTTCATATACGAAGGTGAGGAATATCAAAGCAAGGGAATGCAACACCTTTTCCACAAGGTAATCGGTGAAAATTTTCCCCATCTCAAAAAAGAACATCTTACCCACATAACAGAAGCATATAGAACACCTAACAAGCAGGATCCCAGGAGAAACACTTCTAGACACATTATAGAATAAATGATAGATCTGAATGATAAGGAAAAAGTCTTGAATGCAGCAAAAATGGAGAAGGAGCTATACTACTATAGGAAAAATATTAGAATCACTATAGATCTCTCCACACAAACACTGATTGCAAGAAAGGACTGGGAAAGTAACACATGAGCCCTGAGAGCCAATAACTGCCAACCCAGACTGATATACTCAGAAAAGCTAGCATTCACATTCGATGGAGAACTGAAAATTTTCAATAGCAAAGAAAAACTAAATTAATACATAAACATTAAGCCAGCATTACAAAGATTACTAAGAGGTGGAACACAACCTGAGAAAAGCAACCAAGAACAGGGACCTGCACCCAGACAGGCATTAATAGAAGTCTATCTGAGCAAGGACAGAGGAAAGGAAAGAAGAAAAACAGTGACCATAATGGATCTCTCTATACTATCTCTTAAGATTAACGGGCTTACTTCAACAATCAAAAAAAAAGAACTGCAGTTTGGATCCTAAAACATGACCCATCCATCTGTTGACTTCAGGAGACCCACCTCTAAGCCAAACATGCAAACAAACTCAGAGTGAAGGGTTGGAAAAGGATCTACCAATCAAATGCCCCTAGTAAGAAAGCAGTCGTAGCAATCTTTATATCTGACAAAATAAACTTGTCATTAAAATCATTACAATGTCATACCATCCCTGCATCTCTGGGATGAAGCCTACCTGCTCATAGTGTATGATTTTTGTAATGTGTTTCTGGATTCTTTTAGCTAGAATCTTGTTAAGGATCTTTGCAACTGTGTTCATCAAGGAAATTGGCCTGTAATTCTCCTTTTTGGTTGGGTCTTTGCCTGGTTTGGGGATGAGTGTGATATTGGCTTCGTAGAATGAGATTGGGATAGCTCCCTCCTTCTCTGTTTCTCTGAAGAGCTTTAGGAGTGTGCGTATTAGTTCTTCTTTAAAGGTCTTATAGAAGTCTGCTATGAATCCATCTGGTCCTGGGCTTTTTTGGTTGGAAGACTTTTGATAGCTTCCTGTATCTCGTTGTAGGATATTGGCTTATTTAATTGGTTTCTTCTTTTCTCAGTTTGGGCAACTTGGATTTCTCTAAAAATGCATTAATATCTGCCAGGTTTTCTTCCTTTAGAGATTATAACTTTTGAAAATAGTCCATTAGGATTGTTTGGATATCTTGGGTACGTGTTATGATTTTTCCCGTGGCATCCCTAATCCTGTTAAAATGGATTTCCTCTATTCCTTTTTTAATTAATCTTGAAAACAATCCATCAATTTTGTTTATTTTTTCAAAGAACCAGCTTTTTGTTTGATTAATTTTGGCTGTAATTTTTTTTATTTTCTAATTGGTTAATCTCTGCTCTTAATTTGGTTATCTGGCTCCGTCTAGTATCCATAGGTTCCATTTTTTCATGTTTTTCTAGCTGTTTTAATTGCAACATGAGATTATTTATTTGGTCTGTCTCCATTTTCTTGATGTGGGCAATGAGGGCAATAAATTTGCCCCTCAGGACTGCTTTTGCTGTGTCCCACAAGTTTCTTTGTGAGATATTTTTCATTTTCATTGAGTTGTAGGAAATGTTTTATTTCTTCTCTGATCTCTTCCATTACCCAGGCATTGCTAAGGAGTGTACTGTTCAATTTGCATTTATTAGAGAAATTTCTGCGGTATGCTTTGTTATTGAGAAGTGGCTTGATTCCACTATGTTCAGATAGGATACAGGGGATTATATCGTCCCTTTGTATTTGCTTATGTTTCTTGCATGAACTATGATATGGTCTATTTTGGAGAAAGTTCCATGTGCTGCTGAGAAGAATGTGTACTGTGTTGTTTTACGATGAAATACTCGGTAGATGTCAGTTAATCTGGCTTGAAGTATGGCCTCACTTAATTTAGTAGCTTCTTTGCCAATCCTCTGGTTGGTAGGCCTGTCCTTTGGTGAGAGCGGTGTGTTGAAGTCTCCTAGTATTATCGTATTGGGATCTATTTTATTCTGTAAGTCAATAAATGTAATCCAACACATCAACAGAGCCAAGGTCAAGAGTCACATGATTTTCGCCACAGATGCAGAAAAGGCCTTTGATAAAATTCAACATTCATTCATGCTAAAGGCTCTGGAGCAAACAGAAATAGCAGGAACATTTCTTAAAACAATAAAACCATTTATGACAGACCAATAGCCAATATTATACTTAATGGTGAAAAGCTACAACCAATTCTCCTAAAATCAGGATAAGGCAGGGATGCCCACTGTCTCCACTGCTCTTCAATATAGTCCTGGAACCTTTAGCCTGGTCAATAAGGCAAGAAAAATACATGAAAGGGATCTGTATAGGGAAAGAAGAGGTTAAACTATTCCTTTTTGCAGACAACATGATATTATACTTTCATGATCCCAAAATCTCCATTTTCAAACTCTTAGAAATCATAAATCACTTCGGCAAAGTAACAGGATACAAAATAAACCCACAAAATTCAGCTGCCTTCCTGTACACTGACAATGTACAAGAAGAGAGGGAAATAAAGGGAGTAACCCTATTCACAATAACCTCCCCAAAAATAAAATATTTAGGAATTAACCTAACCAAAGATGTAAAAGAACTATTTAATGAAAACTATAAAAAGATAAAGAAAGAAATTTGAGAAGACACTAGGAAATGGAAAGAACTCCCATACTCTTGGATAGGCCAACTTAATATAGCGAAGATGGCAATATTGCCAAAATTAATATACAAATTCAGTGCAATTCCTATTAAAATCCTAATGACTTACATCACTAAAATACAGAAAACAGTCCAAAAATTCATGTGGAACAACAAAAGACCTAGAATAGCCAAACCAATTCTAGGGAATAAAGACAAAATGGGAGGGATATCCATGCTGCACTTCAATCTATACTACAGAGCTATAATAACAAAGACAGCATGGTACTGGCACAAAAACAGACCAGAAGTCCAATGGAGCAGAATAGAAGATCCAGAAATAAATCCACAGGCCTACAGCCAGCTGATATTAGACAAAGGCGCCCAAGACATACAATGGAAGAAACATAGCCTCTTCTACCACTAGTGCTGGGAAAACTGGGCTGCCACATGCAGAAAACTAAAAGTGGACCCCAGCCTATCAACATGCACCAACATCAACTCAAAATAGATTAAAGATCTTAACATTAAAACTGAATCGCTGAAACTACTGCAGGACAGAGTAGGAGAGACACTTGAACTAATAGACACAGGAAGGAACTTCCTGAACAGAGTCCCAGGATCAATACAAATTGGAGAGAGACAACAAATGGGACTACTTTAAAATAAAAAGCTTCTGCACAGATAAATGTATTGCAACCAAGCTAGAAAGACAAATAACTAATTGGGAAAAAAATATTTACCAGCAATATATCAGACAACGGGTTAACATCCAGTATATACAAGGAACTCAAGAAACTAATCCCTCCTAAACCTAACAAATCAATTACTAAATGGGCAAGGGAAGTAAAGAGGGACTTCCCAGAGGAAGAAATAAAAATGGCAAAGAAACACATGAGGAAATGTTCATCATCCCTGGTGGTGAAGGAAATGTAAATAAAGACAACCATGAGATACCACCTTACCCCAGTCAGAATGTCACATATCCACAAATCAGCCAACGACAATTGCTGGAGGGGATGTGGAGAAAGAGGAACCCTATTACACTGCTGGTGGGAATGTACACTTATACAACCACTTTGGAAAGCACTCTGGAGGGTCCTAGGAAAGATAAACATTGATCTCCCTTATAACACAGTCATACCACGTTTAGGCATCTACCCTGAACAACAGGAATCAATATACAATGACACGTGCTCCTCAATATTTATTGCAGCACTGTTCACAATAGCTAGGATATGGAAACAACCCAGATGCAGCACCACAGATGAATGTATCCAAAAATTGTAGTATCTACAAACAATGGAATATTATGCAGCCATTAGAAATGACAAAATAATGGCATTTGCAGGGAAATGGATGGAGCTAGAAGGTGATCATGTTGAGCAAGGTAAGCCAAGAGCAAAGAGACAAACGGTACATGGTCTCCCTGATAAGTGGATGCTAAATCCAAAATGTTAGGTGATACGACAAAATTAACAGGACTTAAGAAACAAAGAACTCCCACTCATCTGGTCGAAACACTACTAAATATCCCCATACTGCTGATCACATGTATGTTGTATTGTGTACGCCATTATATGTTATAGACTGTGATAGACAATTTGCTCCAGGAAAGTTAGAATGAACTTATGACTTTAAATGAGCATCCTCATTTCACAATACTGTGAAATTTGGGAAGTTATGTAATCACTTCATCAAAATTAAAAAAAAAGAACCTCAGGGAAGTATGGAAGGAAGGGATAGTAGGGGGAAAACAATAGAGGGGGTAACAATGCTCAATAGGAAGTGTAATCATTACCTTGCTCATGTAACTGTAACCCTCTGTATAGTATCTTTACAATAAAAAATTTAAAAAAAGATCCAATCGACAGTAAAAAATATAAACTAAAATCAATACAAAAAGACAAGGATGGACACTACATATTAATACAGGGAACAATACAAGAGGAGGATATTACCATCATCTACCTATCATTAGCCAAACATCGGTGCACCCAAAGATGTTAAGCAAATACTCTCAAACTTACAGAATAAAATAGATCCAATATGATAATACTAGGAGACTTTTAACACCCCACTCTCACCAAAGGACAGGTCTACCAACCAGAGTATTGGCAAAGAAGCTATCGAATTAATGAGGCCATACTTCAAGCAGAACTGACATTTACCAAGTATTTCACCCTAAAAACAACACAGTACACATTCTTCTCAGCAGCTCATGGTACTTTCTCCAAAATAGCCCATATAATAGTTCATGCAAGAAACTTAAGCAAATTCAAGGAGATTGACATAATCCCCTGTATCCTATCTGACCATAGTGGAATCAAGCTAGTTCTCAATAACAAAACATACTGCAGAAATTACTCAAATACATGAAAATTGAACAGCTCACTTCAAAGCAATGCCTGGGTAATGGAAGTGATTAAAGAAGAAATTAAAAAATTCCTACAACTCAATGAAAATGAAAATACCTCGCAAAAACCTTTTGGGACACAGCAAAAGCAGTCCTGATGGACAAATTTATTGCCATCAGTGCCCACATCAAGAAAATAGAGACAGACCAAGAAAATAATCTCATGTTGCAATTAAAAAAGGTAGAAAAACATGAAAAAATGGAACCTAAAGTTACTAAACAGAGCCAGATAACCAAACTAAGAGCGGAGATTATTGAAATAGAGAATTGGAGAATCATAGCCAAAATTAACCAAACAAAAAGCTGGTTGAAAAAATAAATAAAATTGATAGCTATTTGGCAAGATTAATTTTAAAAAGAAGAGAGGAAACCCATTTTAACAGGATTAGGGATGCCACGGGAAAAATCACAACACGTACCCAAGATGCCCAAACAATTTTAACGGACTACTTTGAAAAGTTATACCCTCTAAAGAAAGAAAACCTGGCAGAAATGGATGCATTTTCAGAGAAATACAAGTTTCCCAAATTGAGCAAGGAAGAAGTAAATCAATTAAATAAGCCAATATCCTACAAGGAGATACAGGAAGCAATCAGAGGTCTTCCAACAACAACAAAAAGCCCAGGTCCAGATAGATTCGCAACAGAATTCTATACGACCTTTAAAGAATAACTAACACCTATACTCTTCAAGCTCTTCAGAGAAACAGAGAAGGAGGGAGCTATCCTAAACACATTCTACTAAGCCAATATCACATTCATCCCCAAACCAGGCAAAGACCCAACCAAAAAGGAGAATTACAGGCCAATTTCCTTGATGAACACAGGTGCAAAGGTCATTAAAAAGATTCTAGCTAACAGAATCCAGAAACACATAAAAAAACATACATTAAAACCAAGTAGACTTCATCCCAGAGATGCAGGGATGGTTTAGCATAGGTAAGTCAATAAATATAATACAACACAACAACAGAGCCCAGGTCAAGAATCACATGATTATCTCCACAAATGCAGAAAAGGTTTTTGATAAAATTCAACATTCATTCATGCTAAAAGCTTTGGAGGCAATAGGAATAGAAGGAACATTTCTTAAAACATTAAAAGCCATTTACGACAGACCAATAACTAATACTATGCTTAATGGGGAAAAGCTACAACCAATTCTCTTAAAATCAGGAACAAGGCAAGGATGCCCACTGTCTCTACTCCTGTTCAATATAGCCCTGGAACTCTTAGCCAGGTCAATAAGGCAAGAAAAAGACATTAAAAGATCTGTATATGAAAAGAAGAAATTAAACTATCCCTTTTTGCAGATGACATCATACTATACCTTCACGATTCCAAAAATTCCATCCCCAAACTCTTAGAAATCATAAATCACTTCGACAAAATAGCAGGATACAAAATAAACCCATAAAAATCAGTTGCATTCCTGTACACTGACAATGTACAAGCAGAGAGGGAAATAAAGGAAAGCAAGCCCATTCACAATAACATCCCCAAAAATAAAATATTCAGAAATTAACCTAACCAATGATGTAAAAGAACTATTTAATGAAAACTATAAAAAGTTAAAGAAAAAAATTACTGAAGACACTAGGAAATGGAAAGACCTCCCATGCTCTTGGACAGGCAGACAATATAGTGAAAATGGCAATTCTGCCCAAATTAATATACAAATTCAAAGCAATTCCTATTAAAATCCCAATGATGTATTTCTCTGAAATACAGAAAACAGTCCAAAAATTCATATGGAACCACAAAAGCCTAGAATATCCAAAACAATTCTAGCAAATAAAGACAACATGTGAGTTATATCCATGTCGCACTTCAAACTCTACTATAGAGCCATAATAACAAAGGCAGCATGGTACTGGCACAAACACAGACCCGAAGACCAATAGAATAGAATAGAAGATCCAGATATAAATCTACATGCCTACAGTCAGCTGATATTTGACAAAGGAACCAAAGACAGAGGATGGAAGAAACACAGTCTCTTCAACCACTAGTGCTGGGAAAACTGGGTGGCCATATGCAGAAGAATAAAAGTGGAGCCCATCATATCACCATACACCAACATCAGCTCAAAATGGATTAAAGACCTTAGCATTAAACCTGAATCTCTGAAACCTCTGCAGGCAGAGTAGGAGAGACACTTGAACTTATAGGCACAGGAAAGAATTTCATGAACAGAGTCCCAGGGTCACAACAAATTGGAGTGAGACACGACAAATGGGACTACCTTAAAATAAAAAAAAAAAAACTTCTGCAAAGCTAAAGCTATCGCAACCAAGCTAGAAAGACAATCAATTAATTGGGAAAAATATTTACCAGCATTATATCCAACAAGGGGTTAATATCCAGTATATACAGGTAACTCAAGAAACTAATCCCACCCAGAGCTAACAAACCAATTACTAAATGGACAAGGGAACTAAAGAGAGACTTCTCAGAAGAAGAGATTAAAATGGCAAAGAAACACATAAGGAAATGTTCACCATCCCTGGTTTTGAAGGAAATGTAAATAAAGACAACCATGAGATACCACCTAACCCCAGTCAGAATGTCCGACATCCTCAAGTCAGCCAATGACAAATGCTGGAGGATATGCGGAGAAAGAGGAACCCTACTACACTGCTGTTGGGAATATACACTCATACAACCACTTTGGAAAACAGTCTGGAGGGTCCTAAGAAAGCTAAATATTGACCTCCCTTATGACCCAGTCATACCACTTCTAGGCATCCATCCTGAGCAACAGGAACCAGTATACAAGGACACATGCACCTCCATGTTTATTGTCGTACTGTTCGTAATAACCAGGATATGGAAACTACCCAGATGTCTCACCACAGAAGAATGGATCCCAAAATTGTGGTATCTATACACAATGGAATATTATGCAGCCATTAAAAATGACAAAATAATGGCATTTGCAGGGAAATGGATGGAGCTATAAGGTGATCATGTTGAGTAAGGTAAGCCAAGAGCAAAGAGACAAACATTACATGGTCTCCCTGATAAGTGGATGTTAAATCCAAAATGTTTGGTAATACGACAAAATTAACAGGACTTAAGAAACAATCTGGTCGAACCTCTACTAAATAAACCCATGCTGCTGATCACATGTATGTTGTGTATGTGTACAATGGAGGGGAACCAGGAAGATGACATAGAACTAAAGGGAATCAGGGAAAAACCCATCAGCTGTACTGGACATTGACCAAAATGAACTAAGCAAGTTAATGGCAGGAATGGGAGGGAGGAAACAAGTGGGAAAACAGGAACAGCTGATGTTACGCAAAACAAAAGAAATGTACATAACAACAAATGTGGAAGGAATAACTGTATCACAAAGCTCATAGAACTCATAAATGTTATAGACTGTGATAGACAATTTGCTCCAGAAATGTTAGAATGTGTTTGTGACTTTAACTGAGCATAACTATCCCACAATACTGTGAAATTAGGGAAATAATGTAACCACTTAATTACAATAAAAATAGCAAAACTCTCCAGAAATCATTATAGAAGTATACAACTAACTCTTGAATACATTTTGACATCAAAGTCAGGCAATTCACTTGGAAGACTTCCATGGAATCCATTAATTGTTACAATAAGCTATTGTTGTTATTTGGATTGTGAAAATATTTTGTATGGAAACAAAGAATGCAATGGCATTTTTGAAATTTAATAAACTTAACCGAACCATTATGACTTAGGAGAGCAATTTGTGCAGTCTTGCAAAACTTCAAAGAGATAGTGATACATACTTATCCTTTTGGCAATATCAAATACAGTTTCTTCCAAGTTGTTTTTCAGACCTGATTTGACATAATGGTTCAACAGAAGCAGATTCAACATGTCTTTGCTATCTCTATTCCCAGCAGCAAGATGCAAGGTGGCCATTGGTATCTGAATCATGATGAAGTAAGAAAAAAGCCACTCTAGTATTATTCCACATATAAGCACTGCATAGGGTTGTCCAACCATCTACAGTTATTGCATGAATATCTGCCGCTTGAGCCAACAACTCATGGACAGTGTCTATGTGTCCACTGTAGGCTACCTGATGAATATGGGTATACTCATCGTCATCCCTAGTATTCAAATGAGTGACCTTTTTGGAAAGTAGTCTTCACACTGTAATAACCTGATAATTTTCAGCAGCCCAAAGAAGAAATTTGCATGGATCCTACTCCATTTTTTTGCAATTGATACCATTCCTCAATTTTTCATCAAGTTCCTCATATTCCTAAGAATTGCCTAACTAGAGACTTTGAGTGACAGTGGGAATGAGGCATCCATGTATTTCCCTAATAGTTCACATTAGTTGAACTGTTCAGAAAAATCCTATGAATTTTCTGCATCTGTTTTTTCACCATGATTTATTTTCCCTTTTTCCATTTTTACTATTCGAAATTATTCTAACTGGAGAGTAAGGAATTGATAGATATCAGAGGAAAGATTTTCCTCCGTATTCAAAGATACAGACTGAAAATAAGGACCAGCAGTGTCTCCTTGTGCAGCTTATTCTATGAATGAAAAAAGATGAAATAATGCCTTCTATATAAATCATTTGGGAAATGTCAGAGCAGAAAGTAAAATGATGCAACCAAAAATATAAAAGCAAAATAAATTACAATAATTATAGAGCAATCCTATTATCTATTAGAAACATTAAAGAGAGAGGAAGACAGACAGATGTGCAATGACCTATATAGCCACAAATGCATGCCTCTGACCAATTTATAGAGCAAACAGAGTTTTATGTTTTAAAAAAAGATGGAAATAGAATTTATGTATTTACTTGAATTTGATAAATACATTTTTAGCAGCCCACATGAAGAGACGTACGTTTAATCTTATTGCAGACAAGAATCTAAATCCTTGATAATTCTAGGAACAGATCTGTATGAAATCAGTTGAATCACACTTTTCACGTACAATGAAGGAATAGGTCGAGGCTAGGAAAGCAGCAAAAGAAGGCAGGCCGATTGTATCTGTGACAAAACTTTGTGGAAAATGGCATTGAGCATTACTTACTGTTGATCCACTTGCACTGGAAGCATGATTCTGAACAATTGCTTGCTGATTCTCAACTATTGCTTTGATCATTATATTCTCCAAAAAGACAAAGTGAGATTTAATTGATAGCAAAGAACTACTAATACATTTTTATTTCTCATTAAGCACCTTCAATCATGAAGAAAATAGACAGGCCTATTTTTTTAGAGGAAAACAAGTATCTTTAAAAAAACATGGAATGTAACTAGTCATTCATGTAAAGGACTTCTATTTTAGTAGTACATTATACATTTTTTTCTAATGGATCTATTAGAAAGCTCTTAAAGCTCATATGTCCAATTGTGAGTTCTCTTATACTATATCATGGTATTTTTTGTGTATGTTCTTAAGAAGAAATTTATATTACTAACTTGAATTTCTGACAGGACAAAATAATCATGTATATCTTGCTTCTATACTCTCATTTTTAAATTACTATCTAAGTATGTGCATTAGGTAACTATAGAGGAAAAAGCAGAAGCCACACTGGTGGCTCATGTCATTAATCCTAGCTAATCAGAAAGATGAAGTCTGAGGATTGTGGTTTGAAACCAGACCAAACAAAAAAAATGTCCATTAGATTCTGCTTTGAAAGAAACCAACAAAAGCTAGAACTGGAGCTGTGGTACAAGCAGTAAAATGATATCCTTGAGAAAACTAAAACAAAAAAATAACAAATTCTGGGACAGAGACAGGCCCTGAATTCCAGCCTTAGTATTAGCACCAAACAAATAATTGAATTAATTCGTTAATTAAGCAATTAAATATAAATTAAGTGGTCACATGTGGATAGGCAGGTAAAATGTAACATCTGTGGTGACTGGATTGTGTATCTTTTTGTAGTAAGGCAAATTATTATTTGTACTAATCATTAATTTTTTATTTGAACTTTTTTTGTACAATTAATCCTGAATTTAGCATGTATGTATAGGTGTGTGTACATGTGTGAATATGTGTGTATGTGTATATGTGTTCATGTGCTGTTGCAATGTTGCTTGCCAATGTGGACAGGGTGAGGCTGAAAAGAGCTAACTTTGTTGCAATGTTTTTATTTATCAGTATTCTGTCATGTCATTTCAGTTGGACCACTCTTTTGTACATTTTATTTGTCAAATAATATCATCAGAATCAAAGGATTTACCATATTAAGTTAGATAAAAGAGACTGCTTTCAGCTCTTAGTATATGTTAGGTGAGAAGATTCAGACATATTTAGGTAGTAAATTAGTGCTGTATGATGACTGTCGGTACAAAATATGTATTTGACCTCTTAAATTTGTTATACTATTAACATATGCTCATGGAGTGAGTTTGACCAACTGGACCAAATAGATATTGCTCTCTAGTTATTCCCGTGAAACACAAAGTGGATAAAATCTTTCTGGCTTTCTGTTGAAAATAACTTTCTTTGTAAGATCATATCTATTCACACTAAGAGGTAATCAACCCAATATTTATCAAGTTTGAATATCCCATCATATTGACTGAAAATCGATATTGTTGATATGCTTGTTAGATATTTCTTTCAAAAACAAACGAATAAAAGCATGAGTCATCTCCAGATAGTGGATGTATCTGAAGTTGTTTTTTACATGCGAAGGGCTAATGGCTCTTTTGTGGGAGTAACTATCGCAACTTAACAAATAAGGCTTTTTGAATTTCTTTTCCAATATAAATAACATCTCAGAGTGAGTCTTGCAATTTCGGAAAACCCTTTGAATATTTTAGTATTATTTCAGTTCATTGACTATAGAGCTAAAGACATTTCTGAAATAAATATTAAGATCTGAAATGGAAGTGGGTATATGCTTTTTATGCATATTCTTATGAAAATCCAGTTTTTATGAAACTAAATGAAATAGAATCAAAGAATGTAAGTGAATTTGGTAAGCTAATTATTAGTTTAACTTTGTTTTCTATTAACAGAATCTTTTGAATGTAGATGATGCAGTTAAATTATTTCCTTTGTGTTTTTGTACTTCAGTTATTTTTCATATCATTGTAGTTATGGGAGTGAATTTGTAGTATAAATAAAGGTCCTTTAAAATGATTCGGATTAATCTTGTGCTTTGTGTCCTACTCCCAAGAAAATGAGTTATTTTCAAGTGTTAATAGTTTATAATTGAATCTTCATTTCATAAGAAAATTTCAAAAATGCAGTAGTATTGGTGACTTTTTAAACCAATTGTATTGACAAGGTGGAGAGTCTTTAATTCATGCTTAGGTCTTGGGTCTATGATTTTTAACCTCTTGTTCTTGACATTAGTGATAGTTCAGAATGCATTTTGGGGTATATGAAAGGTAAAATATTTATCTGGGGTCAAAGATGATTTTTATATCAATCTTGCTTTAATAACATTTTATTTTATTTTATTTTATCATTTTTTTTGTTTGTGGGGCCTAAACTCCACTTCCAGCTTTTTCTGTTTATGTGTTGCTGAGGAATCGAACCCAGGGCCTCATGCATGCAAGGCAAGTATTCTACCAATGAGCCACCTTCGCAGCCCTTAATAACATTTTAAAGTAGTGCCTTTTCCTCAGAATGTTGTGTATAAATAGCAATCAAAATATTTATAATGGTAAACAACCTAGGTGAGCTACAATGTGGAAATTATTGGTCCATAACACCTGCAATCTGTTTCCATCGAGAATTGGGCAGGACACTCTTTCGGTATGAGTGTGTTAAATAGAGATGGGGGTCCCCAGGCAGTGCAGTGTTGAGTGAAGGGATAGAATATGATTTCTACTATTTTGAGCTAGAAATAAAAAATGTTATACTTTAGCAGTTCCTTTCACCAGGGATGTTTAAATTGATTATGAGCTTGGAGTTTTCATATTACAGCTACCTATTTTCTAACAAAGATAAAGTCAAATATTATTACAGGGTACACAATAATTCTGGGAAAATTTCCTAGAATTAGTAGACTAAGTGCTGGTATTTTAGTCATAAAATAAAATGAGGTTATTTGATAGAGTGGGAGATGGGCCTCAGGCTAACACTTACCATGCGTGCAACGCTGTACTAGTAATTCCAATTCTGAAGATTTCAATAACATTATCTGAAAATTAAAAATGGAAGTAGTTCCACTTTATGGGATTATTGTGAGGATTAAGTTAGATACCATAGGTAAAGTACTTGGAAAAAACTATCATTCAGCATTTGATACTTTCTACCTGTTATTTTATCATGTGATGAATTCTAACATTTTTACTGTGATTTTTATATTGTGTCTATTTACAATTTGCAATGTGATATATTGATATTCATTGCATTGGTCAGTTTTCTGACATTATGTTGAAAATACCTGCAAAGAAAATTTCTGAGGAGGAAACTATTATATTGATTCATGGTTTAAGAGAATGCAGTTTAAGATCAGATGTCTCCATTGTTTTCAATTATGTTTTTATTAAATAGTTGTTCAAAAGAATTTCCATTCCACAATCAGTTTATAAGTACAATGGATCTTTACCTAACCTTCCCATACTCTTCCAAAACTCACCCCACTTTCATGTTTTCTAGTTTCATACTTTCTGCATTGAATATTATGTCTTCACTCTCTTCCTCCATAACTCTCTTTATTCCTTCCCTTTGACTTCCCCTCATATCTTCCAAGTGATAGATTCCTGGTATTCATTTTGTTGGATTAAAAGTTCAATTTTATAAGAAATTACACCTTTTAAATACTCCTTTGCAAATAGTATGCTTTGGTTAATACTGTTGTGTAATTGTAACCCCTCTGTATGGTATTTTCACAATAAAAAAATCACTGATTTACAGTCAATAGATTTTGAAAAGGATGCCATGACTTTATGAAATAAAAATAGAATCTTAAATGGGTGTAGTGGCACTATTGCCTCACTAGATTTTAAAAAAAGTTCTTATACTACTACCTCAATCCTTATACAAAAATTTAAAAATTTTAAATAAAAAATAGCAAACTAAATGTGAGATATAAAAACATATAAAACATAAACATAAAAATTCATGGCATTGGATCAGTAAAGGTTTCTAAAATATGACATGGAAAACATTAGTGTGTAAAGAAAAACAAGAATTAATTGGATAATATCAACTTATAATCTTTCATAATTCAAAGGACAATATAACAGAAGTGAAAACATATCTAACAGATAGAGGACACATATTTGTTAATGCTACAATGTGAATGCTACAATGATTCTGAGTCTAAGTAATTTTATATCTTCTAATTACATATAACTTTACCCCAAATAGGATATTTCTTTAAAGAACATATGTAAATAGTAGGAGCATATGAAATAAGTTCCTCTTTAGTATCCAAGAATAAATAAAGAGAAAGCTCACTAGTAGGACCATAATATAAAAAGATGACACAAATATAGTAATACACTTGTGGAGAAATTGATATACTCCACATATCAAATGAATTTGTAAAATACTTCAATCATTAAAGCAAGCAAGTTTTCAAAAGGTCAAAGAGAATTGAATGGGTTCTATCCATTACACGTCTATGTATGTATTAAAGAGAAGTAAAAAACTTGTTTGGACAGGGAATGTGGTTCATTGAGAATGCACTTGAATACTTTGTGTGAGACCCTGGAAATAATCCCAAAAAAGAAATTTTGAAAAGGCTCACTATATAGGATGTATGCCTGACAAATTCCTGTAAATGAATTTTATATCTACTTTAATGTCTGTTCTAAAATTTGGAGCATTTCTATTTGAAGAAAAGCAAATTTGTGAAAATTATTCTTGGAAAACCTATGATTGTACAATTCACTTCCAAAGAACTAAAATGCATACAATAAAAGGAGATAATATATTTCAAGTAAATTACATGTCAGCAAAAAAAAAAAAACTATTGTTAAAATACTTCACAGAAAATGCAGAATACCTAAAAAGATATTTTCTGTGTTTGCTTAAAAACTTTGTAAACTGCAACATTTAAAACAATAATATGATTTCCGTTCATTTTGAGGATTTTTTGTCTGTTTATTTTGAGTTTATTCAGAGATAACTCAGTCAAAAAGTGTATGTGATAACTGGAATACCTAGGAATTAAGCAACACTTATAAATAATTGATAACCTTTTCTGGAAGAAACTTTTGGCAAATGACAGAAGACACCAATCTATGCATCTGCATCTTATGAAAGCCATATGTTACTTGGTCAATCCAATTGTTTTTCTCTACTTTGCTAGGGAAAAAGTATTCTCAAGTTAAGAGCAAATAGCAGTGAAAAGAAACAAAATACACTATCATCTTAATTTATTTGTGAAAGTAACAAATGCTCACAAATAAAATAAAATTAAATTAAAAAAATAATTTAAAAAAAAGAAAGTAACAAATGAGATAAACTATTCCACTTAAGGGATTCCAATATTAGTATCTATGAAGATGTTTCTCAATGCCAAAATCCATTGAATTTTGGGAATTTTAATTTCTATGAACATATGAAAACTAGAACAAGAAAAGAAATATAGTCTTTGAGCAAACCAGCCTTGGAATAATTTTCTCAGTTGCTTTGAAATTACATAAAAATTTATATTCCTTTCCATTTGAAACATTTAAAAATGTTTATCATTTATTATAATTCAAATATGAAGCAAGAGTAATTTTATATAACCATTATAAATATCATTCTATTCCTATCATAAAATAGAATGACAAACCACTCCTAATATATTGCCTACCCATCATTATTCTTAATTCCTTATCATTACCTAAATATCTTAAACAATCTAAATATTCATGTCTTTAACATAGACGTAATATTCTATACATTTTACTTAACATTTTCCATGGGCATGTACTAATGTTTCTAAGAAATGTTCACAGCAGTTAAAAGATGCTTTTGTGAAATTAATGTGATACATTTTGTTGTTGTTGTTGTTGTTTGAAAGGCCTAAGACTTTTTATGTTCAAGGACAGCAATCTCCAACTTGAGGCACAGAGCTAATTCATGTTTTTAGTGGTTAATTATAGATAAGAATCTAACAAGTACTTTTCTGTCTGGGCCACTTTCAAACACATTTCTAAGATCTCATTACCCAGAATATGTCGAAATATAAGAGTGAGTCACTGGCACTTAGTGTGATGTATTTTTTTTTAATTTAATTATGTTTTACGATGTTTGTTTCACTATACTGTACATCATTCTACACATAAATTTAGATATATGTATATATTTCTGATGACAATCTCTAAAAATGTCATTCTAAACATAACATTAATATTTATATATACAAATATTTCTGAAGACAGACTCTTTCTAAAATATTTGCTACTATTTTGGAACTTTTATATTTCAAAGATATACAGTCTATTTTTGTAAAACTTTCCTAGAACAAAATGACTAATATTTCAATAGAAAGTAGAGCTTTTACTTTCAAGGGAATTTTAGATCTACTTATGACATTGTAATAATATTTACAGTGTATTACTTGTAAAAGTTCTGTCCAGGGGCTGGGAAGTTGGCTCAGTGGTAGAGCGCTTGCCTTGCATGCCTGAGGCCCTGGGTTCGATTCCTCAGCACCACATAAGCAAAAAGAAAAAAGCCGGAAGTGGTGCTGTGGCTCAAGTGGTAGAGCACTAGCCTTGAGCTGACGAGCTGAGGGACAGTGCTCAGGCCCAGAGTTCAGGCCCCACAACCGGACCAAAAAAAAAAAAAAAAAAAAGTTCTGTCCAAACTCTTAAGTATTTGTGTGTAATGAGGGGGAGAGAGGAAGTTAATTCATACTGGTTAGGACCCATGCACAGTTTTAACATTAAAAATACTAATCAAAAGAAAATAATAGCAAAATCATAGGGACATATAAGACTTTCATTGATTAGCACATATGATGCTAATAATAATTTTGATAAAGATGATGATGATGACCACAGTGTAGCCTGACAATGATAAGGTTATTGAAAAGGAAAATAAAACTTTACAATTCTTTGAAGCTAGAGTTCCCACATTGAATACAGTTATAAACTGAATTGGATTATATACAATAATAACAAGAGGAGAGTTTCAATACCAAGAAATAAAATTACATTAATAGGTAGAGACAGTAAAAACCCTAATGTTATTTCTGCAGTCTCTCTAATGTATACTCACTTTTCTTTTTTTTTCTTTTTTTTATTGTGAAAATACTGTACAGAGGGGTTACAATTACATGGGCAAGATAGTGAGTACTTTCCTTATCAAGCATTGTAGCCTCTTCCTTTGTTTACCCTTCACATCCCTTCCCATCCTCCCTTCCCCTTCACCCAATCCTCGCCCCCACCCAAGTTGTAAAGTTTGTTTTTGACATAACAACTTGTACTTCTCATTGTTGCAACAGGTCCAACTGTATTCTTAATTAAACGACTTGTTTTTCCCCTTCCCCTCCACAAATTATACCTACATCAAGTACAGTGAAAGCAGGGGTTATACTGTGGGGGAGGGACTTACAAAGCAACAAATAAATAATGTTATAATTGTCGTAGAAAGAAATGCATGAAAGAAAAAAAAACATTTAAAATACATAACTTAGGGTTCCTTTTCCTAACATCACCTTATCAGACCTTTTCTGCTTGACTCATACATATACTAGATATTGCAAATAAGGGAAAACTTGGGACCTATCTTTCTTTGCGCTTGGCTTACTTCACTTAATATAATTTTTCCAAGACTTTCCATTTACTAACTAATGGAGCAATGCCATTTTTTCGGATGGAGGCATAGAATTCCATTGTGTATATATACCATATTTTCTTGATCCATTCACCTACTGAGGGACATCTGGGTTGGTTCCAGATCTTAACTATGGTAAATAATGCTGCAATAAACATTGTTGTGCTGGTAGCTTTAGTATGGTCTTGTTTGTAAACATTTGGGTAAATGCCCAAAAGTGGGACTGCTGGTTCATAGGGGAACTCTATGTGGAATCTTTTGAGGAACATCCATACTACTTTCCAAAGTGGTTGAACAAGTTTACACTCCCACCAACAATGAAGTAAAGTTCCCTTCTGTCCACATCCCCTCCAGCATCAATTGTTATTAGAGATCTTGATTTTTGCCATTCTAACTGGGGTGAGGTGGTATCTGAATATTGTTTTGATTTGCATTTCTTTTATGGCTAGGGAGGTTGAGCATTTCTTCATGAGTCTATTGGCCATCCTTCTTTCTTCTTCAGAGAAGTTTCTGTTTAAGTCTTTAGCCCACTTATTTAATGGGCAATTGTTTCTTTGAGGATTTGTTGTTGGGGGATTTAATTTTATGAATTCCAAGTATATCTTAGATATGAGACCCTTGTCCGTTGTATGGCAAGTGAAGATCTTCTCCCAATCCATGGGCGTTCTATTGATCTTGCTAGCTATGTCCTTTGCCATGCAGAAACTCTGCAACTTCATGTAATCCCATTAGCCCAACATTTTGTGATTTGTTGTTTTTCTGGGTCTCTATTAAGAAAATTTCAGACTGGGCCAAGGAGACCTAGGGTTTCTCCTGTTCCATCCTGTAATGTTTTCAGATTGTCTTCATGACTCTGAGGTCTTTGTTCCATTTGGAGTTGATTCTGGTGCAAGGTGATATATAAGGATCTAGCTTTAGTTTTCTCCAAGTAGTTAACCAATTTTGCCAGCACCATTTACTGAAGAGGCTGTCTTTCTTCCATTCTACTTTTTTAGCACCCTTATTGAAGATTAGATCGCTATAGGTCTGTAGGTTCATTTCGGGGTTTTCATTGGTCCTGAGGTCTGTTCTTATGCCATTACCAAGCTGTTTTGATTATTATGGCTTTATAGTAGAGTTTGAAATTTGGTATTGCTATTCCTCCAGCAGTGTTCTTTCCATTGAGGAGCGTTTTGGCTATTCGGGGTCTTTTATTGTTCCATATGAATTTTTGGATTGCCTCTTCTATTTCCTTGAAGAATGAGGTTGGAATTTTGATAGGTATCGCATTGAATTTGTAGATAGCCTTGGGAAATATTGCCATTTTCACGATGTTAATCTTGCCAATCCAGAAGCATGGGAGTTTTTGACTTTTTTTAAGTTCTGTTTTGATTTCCTTTTTGAATTTTTTAAAGTTTTCATCATAGAGGTCCTTCACTTCTTTGGTAAAGTTAATTCCTATGTATTTTATTTTTTGTGGGGCTATTACAAATGGAGTTGCTTTCCTAATTTCAGCCACACTTTTCTCATTGTTGGCATACAGAAAAGCCATTGATTTTTGAGGGTTAATTTTATACCTTGCTACTTTGCCAAAGTTTTGAATCAGTTTGAGTAATTTTGGAGTGGAGTCTATGGGATTATTTACATACAAGATCATGTCATCTGCAAAGAGGGAGAGTTTTATTTCTTCTTTCCCTATTTGGATACCCTTTTTGTTTGCATCTTGTCTTATTGCTGTAGCTAGACATTCTAATACTAGGTTGAAGAGAAGTGGAGAGAGTGGACATCCTTGTCTTTTTCCTGTGTTAAGAGGAAATGGCTTTAGTTTTGCACCATCAAGTATAATGCTAGCTGTAGTTTTGTCATATACAGTCTTTATTGTATTGAGCAATGTTCCATGGATTCCTAATTTTTCCAAAACCTTCATCATAAAGGGGTGTTGGATCTTGTCGAAAGTATTTGTGCATCTATTGAGATAACCATGTGGTTCTTATTCTTGCTCCTTTTGATTTGTTGAATAATATTAATTGATTTGCCTATATTGGACCAGCTTTGCATCCCTGAAATGAATCCTGTGTGGTCGTGGTGTGTATTTTTTGATGAATTTTTGAAGTCCATTAGACAAATGTTATTGAGAAGATTTGCATCAATATTCATCAAAGAAATGAGTCTATAGTTCTCTTTCTTTGATGAGTCCCTGCCTGGTTTTGGGTGAGGGTTATGATGGCTTCATTTTCATTGAAGACATGGAGGAGTATTGGTTTGAGCTCTGCTTTGAAGGCCTTGTAGAATTTCGCTGAAAAACCATCTGGTCCTGGACTTTACTTAGCTCGGAGGTCTCTTATTGTTGTTTCTATTTCAATGCTTGATATGGGCCTGTAAAGATGGTTTAACTCTCATCTCTGAATTTGTTTATTTGGGTGTGTTCTCTTCTTTTTCTGATAAGATTTGTTAAGTGTCTGTCAATTTTATTAATTTTTTCGAAGAACCAACTCTTTGTTTTCTTGATTCTTTCCACAGTTTTTTGGATTCTAATTCTTTTAAATCTGATTTAATTTTAATTATTTCTTTCCATCTACTGGATTGGGGTTCATCTTGCCGCTCTTTGTCAAGGGAGTTTAGATGTGTTATTAAATTGTTGGTTTCAGATCTCCCCAATTTGTTGACGTAGGAGTTCAGCGCTATAAACTTGCCTCTGAGTACTGCCTTAGCTGTGTCCCAGAGGAGCTGGAAATTTGTGTGCTCACTTTTGTTGAATAGCATTGAACATTTGAATTTCCTTTCCAATCTCTTCCATGACCCACTCGTGATTCAGCAATGTGTTGTTCTCCCTCCATGTATTACTGGACTTTCTTTGTTGGCTTTTGGTGTTGAGTTCTAATTTTATTCCCTTTTGGTCAGAGAGAGTACACTGGATAACTTCAATGTTTCTGAATTTGGACAAGTTTGCTTTGTGGCCCAAAATGTTGTCTATTTTACAAAATGTTCCATGTGCTGCTGAGAAGAACATGTATTCTGTTGCTGCTTGATAAAATATTCGGTAGATGTCTGTTAAATCTAGTTGATATATGCAGCTGTTTAGATCTTCAGTTTCTCTGTTGAGTTTTTGCCGAGTTGATCTCTCTAGTGGGGAGAGTGGTGTGCTAAAATCTGAAACTATTAATGTCTTTGGATCTATGTGGGATTTGAGGGAAAGTAGTGTTTCTTAGATAAATTTGGGTCCTCCATTATTTGGCTAATAGATATTTAGAATGGTAATATCCTCCTGAAAGAGAGATCCCTTCATTAGTATGTAGCGGCCTTCTTTATCTCTTCTCAAGAATTTTAATTTGAAGTCTATTTTATCTGATATTAGGATTGCCACTCTCGCCTGTTTATGGGGGCGGTTTGCTTGATAGATTTTGATCCAGCCTTTAACATTGAAAATGTTTTTGTTTTTATGGGCAAGATGTGACTCCTGAAGGCAGCAGACAGAAGGATCTTGTTTTTAATCCAACTAGACAGTCTATGTCGCTTAATTGGAGAGTTAAGTCCTTAATGTTAAGAGATGGGACTGAGAGTTATATTGGAGCTCCTGCCATGTTATCCACCTTCTTGGGGGCTGGGAAATCTGGGTTCTTCATATGGTTGTTGGATTCTCAGTTTGGGTGCAGTTTCGTGGTCTTTATTGTGGTCTTGTTGGTTTTCTATGTGTAGGACAACATTAAAAATCTTTTGTAGGACTGGTTTGGTGGAGATGTATTGTTTAAATTTTTCTTTGCTATGGAAGGTTTTTATTTGGCCTTCAGTTATGAAGAAGAGTTTAGCTGGGTACAGTATTCTTGGTTGATAGTTGTTTGTTTTTAGGGCATGGCATACATCATTCCAGGCTCTTCTTGATTTGATTGTCTCTGCTGAGAAATTTGAGGTGATTCTAATTGGTTTCCCTTTATAGGTGATTAATCTTTTCTCCTTGACAGATTTAAGGATCTTTTCCTTGGTTTGATTTGATCCTGTGTGGATTATAATGTGATGGTGGGATGTCTTATTCTGGTCTGGTCTATTTGGAGTTCTAAAAGCTTCATGTATTTGAATAGGCCTGTCTTTTTGTACGTTTGGAAAGTTCTCTGCTAGGATCCTGTTAAACAAATTTCCTAGACCATTAGCTTCTGCTTTTATATGCTCCTCTACACCCATTGTCCTTAGATTAGGCCTTTTAATGGTGTCTTTCAAGTTTTGGATAGTTCTGTCATATTTCTTGGACTTGTCTTGGATTTTTGTATGTTCTTTCTCTATATAATCTAGGCTGTCTTCAATCCCCGAGATTCGATCTTCTACACAGTCTAACCTGCTGTCAAGGCTTTCTAGTTTGTTTTTTATTTCTTTTCCTTCTAATTGGTCACCTTTGATTGGTCAAATTCTTTGTTGAAGCTTTGTTTTAGGTCTGGTATGAACTTCTTTACTTGCTTAATTTGGTGTTTTGTGTTTATTCTGAAATCATTTAATTGATTGGTTATGGTTTCCTTGGACTCCCGTTCCTTCTCTTGGTTTCCATTCAGCATTCCCTTTGTTGTCTCCCTGAATTCCTTCAGCTCTTTGTTAATGGATCCCATGAATGCCTTTAGTGATCTTTGTGTATTCTCATCCTGCTCTCTCAATTCCTGTATTACTCTTTGCTTAACTTCCTCCCACTCCTTTTCTTGCCATTCCTGTAGTTCTCTTTCATTGTTCTCAGCCTGTTCACGCCATTCCTGCCTTTCTCTTTGAGTATTCTTAAGCTGCTCACGCAATTCCTTTATCAGTTTTTGAGTAGCTTCCTCATGCTCATGATATTTCTATATAAACCTTTAGATTGCCTCCTCTCTCTCCCTATCGTGCTCATAGAGAGTCCTTTGTAGGTTTTCAATCGATTCCTGCATTGACCTTTACTTTGCCTCCTCTCTCTCCTTATCACGCTCACACAGAGTCCTTTGTGTGTTTTCAATCTTTTCATTTATCAAGTTTGCCAGCAATGTTTGTAGAGCTATTTTGAAACTCTCCTCTGGATTATTCATTATCTGTTCTGTCTCCTGATTATCATGAGTGGGAATGGAGATACCCGGACTTGCCATTTTGCTTGTGTTTTTCCGGCTTATTCTGACATTTGGGATGAAAATAACACCAGTTTTGTGCTAGGATGCTAATTTAAGGCAAGCATCAACCAAAGTCTGAGTTTGCACAGTCAATAGTCTGCAGATACAATCTAGTTCAACAGATAAATCTATTCAACATCAAACAACTATATATTAATGGGCTACGAACCCAAAGTAGAATTTGGAAAACCAGAAATTATTAGCGGTAGGGAGAGATGTGGGTAAAAAAATATGAAAAAAGTGATCTGGAAAGGCACAGGGTGAGTTATCTTAACTAAGTGCTAATCTCAAAGCAGGAGATAGGTTGGATAGGATGAAAGTAGAGAGAGAGAAAAAAAGAAGAAAGAGATAGGGAAAAGAGAAGAGACCAGAAAAAATAGAAAATAATAATTAATAATATTATGCAGAACAAAAACAAACTATTCAGAAATGAACATGAATATAATGAGACTATGGGAGGGATATATAGGAGATGTGAAAAAGTTAAAAATAAAAATACTTAAAATATTATATAGGTATAAAGAGGTAGTACTGCTATTAAGGAATTTAAATCCTAGAGATTTTGAATTGAGTAATAAATTTGTGGATTAAGTGTGCACACAATTGGGGTACGGTATAATATTCAACCTCGGGTTTCTCTGAGGATGTGCAGGACAACAATTAAGTCACATAAAGAAGAATGAAAGAGAAGAAAAGGTGAAAAGGATAAGAAAGGAAGAAAAAAAGATCAGAAGTTCAGTAGAGCTAAACAAAAATCAAAAAGAAAATTTAAAAAAAAAAAGAAAGAGAAAAAAAAAAAAGAAAGAAAAACGCACACACACATGGATCCCTAAAATAAAAATTATGAGGAAAAAAAGTTACTGAAAACAATTTTTTTCCAAAAATGTTAAAAATCAAAAATTAAAAAAAAGTTTTAGAAAAGAAAGAAAATTATGAAATGCAGCCAAAAAAAAAAGAAAAAAAATTCTTTCATTTTTTTGGGAGTGGGGGGAATCCTGTATCTCCATTTTGTCTGTAACCACCCTTTTGTTGGAGTCTCTGTTCTGCTTGTGGTCCTGTGGCTTGGTTGATTTCTTAAGTCAGTTTGTTTGAACAGGGAGAAAAATACTCTGCTTTATCCAGAATTTTGCGTTCCTCCTCCTAGGCTAGTTCAGTGGGAGTAGGATCTGCTTTGAATATCACAAAATAGGGAGATGCCTTTTTCCTCAAATTTGGAGATGCTGTGTTCAGGCTAGATTCTAGGTAGTGTTGAAGCCTTTCAGCAAACAGTAGCTTGTCATGGGGGCTAGTTTGTGAGAAACTCACAGAGCCCAACCTGGAGCCATTCTCAGGGTTTCTGTTTACTGAATTTCAATTGATTGTCAAGGCTGCTAAAGAGAGGGGCAGCCTCTGGCTCTGATTACCTGTTGAAGAAAGCCACTCCTGGGGCTGGTGCCTGAGCTGGATGTCTTTTCCCTGGGTATAACTGAGTCTGGCAGGTGGGCTTAAGTTCTTGTGACCTGCTAAATGACTCTAATTTTATTCAAAGGCCTGAGTTGGAGCTAACAGCTCCGTTGAGCTTTGTCGGTATCCAAGACGGAGATATCCGGTACTGGGGGGGCGGGTGGCCTTCCCTCGTCTGCTCCCTGAGAAGGAGTGAGGATGTCAGGATTCTGCTCATGCCGAGTCTTGGTTCCTGGGTTGTTTCTGGTCTGAGAACTTCAGGATGAAGATGTCCGCTCCTTGTTGGTTCTTGCTGGTGTTGAGTAGAATCCGCTCGCCCGCAGTGCTGGTTCCTTGGTCTCGCACTCTCTGTGATTCAAGTATGGTGGGTTCGGCCACCGCAGCAGTGGCAAGAGCTCAGATTTCTCTCCTTGCCTGGATTTTCCTTCTCTGGCCTAACTCTCTGTCCTGTGATGGCACACTTGTTGTGATTCTCTGGCTTAGGACTGTTCACTGGAACTCTAAAACTGCTTTCTATGCAAGAGCTTGTTTAGCCACCAGCTTCTCCTCCGCCATCTTCTGAGGCTTTCACTACTAATATCACTGTTTGTCTCAAAATGTTTTAAATTCTACATCCTCTGAGATGGGCATAGGGTTATACTCTGGAACTTTTCTCCTCAGAGAGTGAGTACTACCCTATTGTTTAAAATAGACAAAGTACTTTGATACAGACACTGGGTGTGTGCAAACAACAAGTGATAGTTAAACAATGTTCTTATTAGTTTATAAAGATGAAATTGAAATAGAGCAACTATGAACTCAAAAGCAATGTGCAAAAAAGACAAAGGCACAAAGTAGAATGTGTCAAGGAAATGCTGAAGTATAATTTCAAATTATGTACTCACGTTTGAGGGTGTGTTCAAAGTACAGCTTCAGACAATGCAGTTGGATATTTTGGGCGGAAAACTGCTTTAAACTACTTTGGGATAACTACCAGTAGAAGCTCCTAACTCTGACTCTAATCACATCACAACATCATCAACTTAGGGACTATTTTCCAAGTGCAAAGTACGAAAAAGAGGGCTCATCACAGTTAGTGTTCTGGTTGAAGTAATGGCAATCACATAACTTTTCTTATAAGTCTTCATTTTTTTTGGCGCTTTAAAGTAGGAAAAAGCCAAGTAAATATTTTGCATGTACCTAAATTAAGTGGGACGCATTATATTGGTCTCTTTTTAACTGAGAAGCTATAGATTATGTCTTTTTATACTCTAACTTAGAACAATGATCTGCTGTCAGTTATTTCTTCTCTTCCTATTCTTTTGCCCTTCCACTTACATAATTTTTATTTAAAGAGACTTACTTGAGCTTGCATTTCTAAATTCTTCAAAATTACCTGAATTTCTTCATATTTCTGGAAGCCTCCTATATCTTTTTCAAGGGAATATTTTGTCACTACCATTTTTATCCTATATGATGTCTTCCTGCCTAACTCTGCAAGAAATATATTAGAGTTATCCAGGTATCTCAACTCCATAAAAAACTATCTTACTTATCAATCGTAATTTTAGTATATCTGGGGAGGTGGCATCCGTCATTTTTGAAAGACCCTAATGATACTTACATGCAGTCATGATTTAAACCAATATGCAACTCAGAAGATGAACAAATCCATTAAACACACACACCGTGGAATTCTAAGCTTCCAATTCATAAGAAAATGGAAAGACTTGGAAAAATCCTACAAAGAAAAATAAGCAATACACAAAGAAACAGATTCCATGCTTTTCCTCATGTGTAATAATTAGGTAATGTCTAAGATAGTCCTAGCGGATGAGCAGGATGGCTCACTAGCTATGTGTAAATATACATATAAGAGGATGCTAAGCAAAATGAACTCCTAGACATGGAAACAGAGGTTTTGCTTTGTGGTTGTTGTTTTTACTGTTCTATGTGATTTCTTTTTTCTTTTGTGTTTTCCCCTATGGTTTATTCCCTGCTGTATTTGATTTCAGTATCCTGTGTATCATATACACATGGATCTTAATTTGGCAAGGGAAGAGGAACAACAAATGGCGAGACAAAGGACAAGGGACAAACCAATGCAATAGCAATACTCACAAGACAACATGTACGATATTCACATTACAACTTGTGAGGGGTATTGGGGTGAAGTAAAAGTGTGAGAAAAATGAGGGAGGGCATAAAAAGTTCGACTTCTTAGATATTCACTACCTTACAATTACTGCAACCCCTTCCATATATCACCTTGACAATAAAATTAAATTTAAAAATAAGCTACATAAAATATAATTTCACTGTATATCTATAGTAAATGATATTCTATACTTATTTCATTTTTTAAAAAATGAACAATATTTGGCTTCTCATTTAAATTAATTGCCCCTTTCTTTTTCAGAGGGTCAACAACTTGAATCCTATCAAACTATACAAAATTTTCAGAATATACTGTCATTATTAAAAAAAAAACATTATTTTAGTATTGTCTCATACTAAATAGAAAACAGTTCAATTCTCTGGAAACTCCTAATTTTTAAAACTGAACATTTGTTAAGACGACAGAATATATATGTTCTACTTACTACTCATTTTCAAATTCTGAGCATGCCATACCAGAGACATTTAAAAGTGCCTGTATGCATTTTATTTAATTCTTCAATAGATACAGTTTCCAATGGGGCATTAAATATTTAAAGGTCAACAGAGAAACTAGCCACATTCTGGTAGAAGATAAAACTATGAAGTATCTATAATAATTAATTCCCCTAGAGTAAACATTTTTTCATCATAGTAAGCTATTATTTCAATGACAATCAATCCCAACATTTTAAGCAGTAAAGTCATTCTAGCCCAACAGTTTACACTTTGTAAGCCGCACCTTAAAATTCCCTAAATTCACAACATGACTAGCTTATCACTATTGTGAAAAAAATTCTACACTTCTGCTAATATTATGCCCTTTCTATTGTTGAAAGAACACTACACTAAACTTTGCTGCATCGTTTTCCCTCAAGTGGTATCTTTCAGATCAGAAAACTTGAAAATATTATTTATACATATCTTTTCGTCTACCATAGATATTCATGACGCATAGATCTGTATATTATGGTTCAAAGCCCACCCAGGCAGGAAGGTTCCTTAGATTCTTATCTCCAATATACTGCTCAGGAAGAGCCAGACACAAGTAGCACTGAGGTTCAACTGGTAGAGCAGTATCCTTGAGCAAAAAACAGGCTCAGGGACAGTGCCCAGGCCCAGACGTCAAGCCCTAGGACAAACAAAACAACAAAAACAAAATGAAAACAAACCCCAAACCTAGCATTTTTCTCATTGTATACATAGGTATATAAATAAGCAAATTTCTTCCTATGTTATGTACAGGTAGAAGAAAAAAGATTTCAAACAATACCTCTCTTCATACCATGTTACACCAAACTCTCAAAACATTGCTCTTTTTCTAAATTTATAAATTAATAGCTTCTATTTATTTTCAACTCTTTCTAGATTATTCACATTATCATGTTATACATGAAATGCTGGAATTAACTATTAACTAAGTCCTAATTACAACTCTCTTGAAAGAATATTCTAGAGAAATAATATGTCAGAATCATTTGTGAATTTGTAAATTAAAATTTCTACTTAAAAAGTATTATGTAGTATCCTATAGAATATGAAATTACCAGCAAAAGATATTTATTTCAAATCTAAATTAGAATTTAGTAAGGTCTACAAAGTCCTACACTAGATAACTTTGCTGTTTCTCCAGGCTTAAGCTTTTGTAATCCTTCATTATGTCTTTCAAATCGAACAGAATGATGCTAAATTTTTCAAATTTTTGCTTCGGAATCCTGACGTATTTTGTATCTAGAAGTATTCTGTAATGAAGAGAGCATTTAAAACATGACTGAGGATGATATATGAGTTGCATTTCAATAGGCAACTTGACTTCTCAAAATATAATGACAAAATTAGCCCAAACTTCCAACTGTGTATTCCTTTCTTCTTTGGTTTGTTTTATGGAGGCAAAATTATACTACCAGCTTGTCCAGGGAAGGTATTACTACTTAATCCACTCTCTAATCTCCTGTATTAGTCTGAGTGCTAGAATTCCAGACTTGTATCACATTGCCCTGCCATAGTTTCTTGGTTTATTTAATCGAGAAACATACTAGTAATTCTGAACTTCTCCGATGATCTTATCTATGACTGACTGCTCAAACTATTTCTGTGCAATTTTCAAAGATGTTCTAACATTTGACACAGGATATGAAAATTTTCATATGCACCTGAAGGGGTCTCTGATTCATTCTTCCATGGATCCAATCCCTTTAATAATTATTACTTGGCTCTTTTACTATCTCTGGTCAGTACCTATGTAATAGTCTCAATCTTTTGGGGGGAAAGTTCACTTGAGGACTTTCTAATATTAAAAATTATCACTTGATTCTAGTCTTACTCAAGACATATTTTCTATTATTTTCTAACTTTTCTACACATTGTGAGAGTTGTTTCATATGTGTGTTTGCACATATAAGTGCTTCTGTGCGTATGTAAATGTTTGCATGTATGTATGCAAAAACCTCAGGCTATTATTCAGCACTCTTGCTCATAACTAATATCCCATCACTTGAGCCATTCGTCCACTGCAGCTTTTGGCTGGTTAATTAGAGGTAGTGTTGCAAAGACTGTTCTGCCGAGGCTGGATGCAAACTGAACTTTTCAGACTCTTTTACATTCTTAGTTTTTATTTTTTCCATCAGTATGGTTTTAAGCTACAAACATTTTTGTGGATGTAAAGTCTAACCTATAGCCTAGATTTTAACTCAAGAATTCATACAAAGATAAATGAACATACACATTACATATCCTGAGTGTACACTGCTAGAAATGTAATCTTAAGCCTGGTACTGGTGGCTCAAACCTATAATCTTAGTTACTCAGGAGGTTGAGATCTGAGGACTGCAGTTCAGACCAAGCACCAGTAAGAAAGTTTTCTGAGGCACTTATCTCCAATTAACCACCAGAAAACGAATTGGAACTGTGGCTCAAATTGTAGATCTCTAGCCTTGAGCTGAAGAGGGGAAGCACATTGCCTAGGCCCAGAGTTCAAGACCCACAACAATAAAAAAACCAAAAAAGAAAAAGAAATGTTATCTTATCCACCAGTTCATTGCTGCTATATTTCCTGCTCTCTCAACATGGCCTTTTTTTCTAGTTGTCTATGCTCTTATATCTGACTTGTTTTGGAACCCGAATTACTCTTCTGTTCTACTTTTTACAAATTTGCATGATTAGCTACCATGATTTAGATCTAGTAGACAAGAAGAGAGGCCTCATCCTTCATGTTCCACTTAGTAGTAAAGCTTTCCCTATATCACCCCCATAGATCTACATACTGGCCTTGGATTTATTTTTTCAAAGTTGTCTTATTGAAGAGTCTTCTATAGTGTATTGAACCATTATACTTAAGCATAAAACTTCTTTTTCTCTTATTATTCCTATTGTTTCTCCTACTTCTAACTTATGTACACTTGGGAAATATTGCACAACACACACACTCACAAAAAATGTTTCTGTGAACATTCTTCCCACATAAAATTGTTCTTAATTACAGAGCACTTAGGAAATTTTGAACTTAAAGTAGTCCAGGATGTTTTTTTCATTTTTTTATTGTAAAAATGGTTTAAAGAGGGGTTAGAGTTACATAAGAAAGTTAATGAGTACATTATCTATCAAGCGTTGTTACCTCCTCTTTTGTATTTCTCCTTCAATCCTTTTCCTCCCCACCAACCCAACTCCCTTTTCCCCTCGTCAAGTTATAAAGCTAATTTTCTACATAGTGCCTTATACAAATCATTGTTACAATAGGTCATACTGTATAATTGTTTAAGCATTTTGTTATTTACCTTCCCCTACCCGCATTAGAAAAATGTATATGCAAGATGCAGGTCACTGACAATAAATATAGTGAAAACAGGGGTTATACACCATGGAAGAAGAAAATAGAAGAGAAACAAAAAATCGCATACTACATGTTAGATACATTTAAAAAATAGCAAGAAAGAAAAAGCAAGTTGTGTCCCTATCTTGGGTTCCATTTCACTTAACATCATCTTATATGGCCATATTTACATGAATGAGGTTTTATAAGCCATGCAAATTCCATATTTTCTCGCTATGAAGTTATCTCTGAAACACATGTTACCTCATGTCCAAAGACATACTTGTGCTATTTCAGTGAAGCCAGAAAACATTCATTTTACCTGGAGCAGCACCATGGATTGTTACTGGAAATAAGTGGAAGGAACTGTTATTGCAAGAGAGGAATTGAACATAGAAAAATGACAAAGTTCAAGGTAATTTGTGCTGTCCTTTTTAAGGTACAAGAAAATAATCCAAGGCCTGAAGGAAACTCTGTCCCTGACTTTTTCAAGTTTTCCTTTATTTATATAAAACATGTCTGTAAACTTCTAGTTGAGAGTATAACAAAAGTTACCAATATGCCATTTGAAGGCCAGCATAGAATAAAAGGAAATAACTTTGTTTTAAAAGTGTTCTCCTGCAAAGAAACAAAGATATGGGGGTTTTAAAGAGACTTATGCACGGATATTTCACTCCTGAGATGATTCTCCTGTTGCAGGAGTCAGTTACCCAATTCTTAATCTGGTCCTGAGTTCTCCATAGCAATAAGGATTCCAAAAAGCAGGATCCAGTGAGTACGATAAGCAAAAGGAGCATCTTCTCAAACCAATGCTTTAAGGATGGTCACAAAGAAACAGGTGGGTTTTTTCATTTGCTTGTTTGTTTTAGTTTGTGCTGGTTTGGGGGCTTGAACCCAGAGGGTGGACCCGGTCCCTGTACAGTTGTCTTTCCTGCCCACCTGCCCCCAAAGCTAGTACTCTATTGCTTGAGCCTAAACTCCACTTCTGGCTTTTTTAGTGTTTTATTACAGATAAGAGTTATACAGACTCTCCTGCCTAGGTTGGCTTTGAACTGAGATAGTAATAAATCCAAGTGACTTCAACTGTATGGACTTCTATTTTTAATTTTTATTTATTTTTTATTGTGAAAATACTGTACAGAGGGGTTACAATTAGATGGGCAAGATAATGAGTACATTTCTTATCAAGCATTGTAACCTCCTCCTTTGTTTCCCTTTGGATTTCTCTTTTGAACCACGAAATATTAGATGAAGTTTATATAAATCTAATATTTGACAATTTTTAAAAGAAGAGAATATGTCCAGCACAGAAACCATACCTTAAATAACTCAACAAAAGTAGGTGCACTGAATCATTTTGGAATATTTTTTTTCTAATTGGGAAGGTTACTATTGACTTTGTCGTTCCTTTTGGGGAAACTTAAAGTCATATTTGCACTTTTTTCTTGGTTATGGGTCTTTATCTCTGATACTGGACCCTGTCCCTCAATTCTTCAGGTCAAGTTGAGCACTCTGCCACTTTTGGTACAGTACCACTTCTGGGTTTCATGTGGTTAATTACAGATGAGAGTCTCATGGACTTTCCTGACCAAGCTGGTTTTGAACCACAATTCTGTGGTCTCATCTTTCTGAGTAGCTAGGATTACAGGTGTGAGCCACCAACATCCGTCTTATATTTGCATTTATGTGCACTTACTGACACTATGTAGACAAAGAATGGAAATTTGTATCAAATGATGACATTGCAACTTTTTAGGAAAATCGAGGTAGCAATAAATTTATCCCCCTTTTTCATGTTGTTACATTAATGATTCATGTGTTGTGGGACTCTTACATTAGCATCTTCTTCTGTCTGCATTTGTCGACTTAGTATCAGAAATTGTTCATAGAGAAATAAAAAAGACAGATTTTTAGAAAGCAAAGGAGTTCAGGTATGAAAGTACAGCATCGAAGGATATACAATTTATCACACAGAGATAAAGAATTAGCCTAATTACTATAATGCTAAAGGCAATGAGAAATAAGCCTAGTTGATGACTAGTTCTTTAATAACCAAAAATGGTTCCCTAGAACATTTTGTGGTATAACTTAGTTATTACCATTTATTCCTTCCATCTAGAGTTATTCCTTCTCTTCTGTAAAAACTATAATTAGCCTCTGCCTTTTTGGTGCCATATCTTATCAAAAAGAATTCCAAATCTCACTGATACTATCCTCCTGATTGTGATTAGCAGTGACCACTCAAAAGCCTGGAATCTTTGAATTTGCAGAATTAATATTCACCTGACATCTAAGCACATTCCTGGCATTAATTGCCATGACTTAATGAACAAAAGTTTTTGGGTTTTTTCAATATTGTATACTAATATAGGTAAAGTACATGAATTAGGGACTATTGTCAGGTATCAGTATGGAAGGAGCAATTATATATTCCAAGTATGAGTTGTTTATTTTCCATTTACTAACTAAATATTTGTTGTTGTACTTGTTGTTTCGCCAGTCCTGGGGCTTCAACTCAGGGATAGGGAATTATTCCTCAGTTATTTTTGTTGTTGTTGTTCTAGGCTAACCCTCTACCACTTGAGACACAGCACTATTTCCCGTGGTTCTTTTTCTGTTTATGTGGTACTGAAGAATTGAATCGAAGTTTTCATGCATGCTAATCAATCACCATACTGTGAAGCCACATTCCCAGAGCCCTAAATGGCTTTCTTAAGATGGCATTACTTTTTCATTCCGTAACTATGTATCATAATTTTAGCCAGAAATTTTTGCTAGAAAAGGACATTGAACACAATACTGAGTCCAGTAAGGCTAGATGGACAATGAATAACCATCATGGTCTAGCCAGAGCACAGAGGGGCTTACCACATGGAGCTGGAACAACAGACTGAGCGAGACAACTCCTGACTCACAGCCCACCTCCAGAATGAGAGGGCCACATTGGTTCCTGCCACATGGGGATGCTGGGCCACCTCCTCTAGCATCCATTAAATAAGTTCTTCAGAGAAAGAGAAAGAGAGAGAGAGAGAGAGAGAGAGAGAGAGAGAGAGAGAGAGAGAGAGAGAGAGAGAGAGAGAGAGAGAGAAGAGAGAGAGAGAGAGAGAGAGAGAGAGTCATAATTACACTTAAGCCAGGTGCTGGTGGCTCAGGCCTATAATCGTAAATACACAGGAGGCTGAGATATGAGGACTATGGTTTATAGGCAACCTGGGCAGGAACATCTCTGAGACACTTATCTCCAAAGAATCACCAGAAAACCAGAAGTGGTGCTGGGACTCAAATGGTAGAGTGCTAGCCTTGAGCTGAGGAGATCGAGGACAGTGCCCAGGCCCAGAGTTCAAGCTCCACTACTGACAAAAAGTGGACTTCCCACCACAAGAAGTGGACTGAATAGCACCCATTGTCCTAGGGAGCATGGCAGAAAAGTCAGGCTGAGCTTCCTGTCAGCTCTCTTATTTTATTTTTTGTTTGTTTTTATTATGAAGGTGATATTCCAAGGGGTGGGTTACAGTTACATAAGTAAAAGTACTTTTTTTTACAGTGTTATCACTACCTCATTTTTTCCTGCTTCCCCGAACACTGATATCCCATTTCCCGAAAGTTGTAAAGTTCATTTCTAACATAGTGCTTAGTGTATATTACTGTTGCTTTGGTTAATCTTTGTCCGACCATTTCTGTGATTTCCCTTCCCTTCCCCAAATCAGATAAACTTATGTATAAGACAAAGGGTACAGAAATCAAAAACAGTGACTACAGGGAATAATCCAAAGGGGAAAAAGTAAATAGAAATAACTAAAAGAAGTTCACTATACAATCATCTTGTATCCATTTCTTGGAGCTCATTTCAATAAGCATCATTTTCTATGATGACATGCATATAACTATTGAGCTGTTGTGATCTTTTATAAGAATATCATAGACATATTCTAGTTTTTTTAATGAGTGAAAACATGTAGCCTATGATTCTTTGGGTGTGGCTTGTTTGATGTATTATGTTTTTGGGTGTGGCTTGTTTGATGTATTATGTTTTCCAAGTCTTTCCATTTCCTTACAAATATGGCAATGTCATTCTTTCTGAAGGAAGCATAGAATTTTGTTGTGAATATATATGACATTTTCTCGATCGATTCATCTA
>NW_027203432.1:0-78530 GCF_024711535.1 Dipodomys merriami | reverse complement strand
GAACCCATTACTCCACTGGAGAGAAAACAATCCTCTGTTTTCTCCCATCTCACTTCACTACTCTTTCTTCATACTTTTAAGTCAATTAATTTTGAATTATGTATTTCCTTCTTTGTTCTGGCAAAGTAATTGGTCAAAGTAATTCACTACATATTATTTACCATTTTTTTCTATCATGCTGTTTACATGTCCAAGCGAGTCCATTAAACTTCCCTCTTGCATATGGTTGCCATGAAACAACATCTATGTTAATGAGGACAAATCTAATATAAAATTTTGTCTCCAGGAAACAAGCCCAAGAAAGTGTGATCACAAATATTTGGCTATACTTTTTTTCTGTTTGCTTTTACCTTGAAAGTCTTCTGTCTAAAGTGCCCAGAAAAGTAAGTGCTCCATTCCTTTTTGGTTCAATCAATTCTAATCTCAAAGATATATTTTGCTAACAAGATGCTTAGAGGAAACCGAGAAATACTGCACTTTTATCTTCTCTCTTAAGACTTTCTTTAGATACCATATCAGGAACAGGGAAGTTATTCTTTGCAAAATTACTTCAATAGATTATATTTCTCTTGGTTTTGCATTTGCTCAACAAGATGTATGGAGGAGAATAGAATTAAATCACCCATACCTTGGAAGAAAGTGTCTGTTACAAAAGGACAATGCTTCTATGTCCTACTTCTATGTCCTTCTCTTAGCTCTTGCCTGATTTCCAATTAATCACAGCTTATGGCTTCAAGTGTAGCGAAGCTGAAGGACTATACAGTCTCCGCCACTGCTGTATCTTCATGATTTCTCTTTTTAAACTCTTTTATGTTGCCTCATTTCGATGTGGAATTTTTTTCATGTCTTCATTCAATCTATTCTGCATAGTAGTGAGCCAAATAGGCTCCGTAAAATCACTTTAGGTAGCAAAAATATTAACAAAATGTATACTGAAAAGTTTTGGCCTCCCTCCACTGCTGAAGCCAATACGCTTATCTAGGGCTTCTAGTTAAGCTTCCATTTACTCATTTCTTTTCTGAACCCAAAATTTTTGGCGTACATAATAAGAGAAATCTTCACTATATTACGTTTTTAAGGATATTATGTTTTGTGAGCCACTTAGAAATTAGGAAATAGAAAGGTTTGGAAAAAATTATATTAAGTGAAGTAAGCCAGGCCCAAAGAAACATAGGTCCCATGGTTTCCCTTATTTGCAATATCTAGTATAGGTATGAGTCAAGCGGAAAAGGTCAGATAATGTGATGTTAGGAAAATGAACCCTTAAATATGTATTTTAATGTTTTCGTTTCTTTCATGCATGTGTTTCTAACGCATTTATAAGATTATTTCTTTGTTGCTGTGTATGTCCCTCCCCCACAGTGTAACCCCCGCTTTCACTATATTTGATGTCAGTATAACATGTGGAGGAGATGGGGACAAACAAGTCGTTTAAGGATTCAGGTGGACCTGTTGCAACAATGAGAAGTACAAAATGTCATGTCAAAACCAGCTTTACAATGTCGGTGTGGGGGGGGTAGGGGGGTATGATTGGGTGGGGGGGAGGGGGGAGGGGAGGGGGGAGGCTGGGAAGGGAGGTGAAGGGTAAACAAAGGAGGAGGCTGCAATGCTTGGTAAGAAATGTATGCATTATCCTGCCCATGTAATTGTAACCCCTCTGTACAGTATGTTCTCAAATAAAATAAAAAAAATAAAAGAAATGTGAAATCATTGGTTTGAAGTATCCAGTTAGATTGTTTTTCTCAGTTTCACTGCTTCACAGGCAAAGACATTGTGGAAAGTGTTACAAACACAAAAGTGTAAATCCAATACCTTCTTTCATTGTGGAGATCACTTTCTCCCTAAATATTTTGACCCAAATTATCTTTTTCAGAGAATGACTGGTAATTAAAGGTTAATTCACAAATTTTGAAGTCTTTTTTTAAAGAAATTTGAATTTAAATTCCACTACAACCTTGTTTCACACAGTGAGAGTATATTTCGTGGATAAGGACAATTCTCAAGGGAACCTACAGGATTTACAGCAAGGTTTCTGAGGTTTGTTTGTTTCGTGTTGTTTAATGTGAAAAAGAGCTATCTTTAGCCACATTGCTCCCACTCTACTAAGTTACCATGGATTTCTTTGCATGAAAGCCTACATAGGGAAACCGATTTTTTTCATTTGTGGTTGTTGTTTTTGATGTACTATGTGATTTCTGTTTTCTTTGGGTTTTCCCCTATGGTTTATCCCTGCTGTATTTGACTTTGTATTGTGTATACATTTACCATAATTAGGAAAGGGAAGAGGAACAACAAAATGGTGAGACAAAGGACAAAGTAAAAACCAATGCAATAGCAATACTCACAAGACAATATGTTGGAAATGTGCATTAAAACTTGGGAGGTATGAAGGGGTGAAGGAAAACTGTGAGAAAAATGAGGAATGGTAAAAAGTTTGAAAAGTTATGTATTCACTACCTTACAATTACTGTAACCCCACTGTACATCACTTTTACAATAAGATTAAATAATGAGCTGCATAAAAAATATAATTTCACTGTATTGATATAGTAAATATTATTCTTTATGTATAAACTTTTTATAAAGCAATACTTTTTGGCATCTAATTTGAATTAATTACCCCTTCTTTATCAGAGGGTCATCAACTTGAATTTTATCCTCTAGACAATATTTTCACAATGAATTTGCCAATATTTTGAAAAAAGAATAAATTTAGTACTTTTTTATACTAAAACCGAAAACAGTTTAATTCTATGGAAACACATAACTTTTAAAGGTAAATAAGTTGTTAAGAGGACCGAGTATATGTTCATATGACTAATAACTACTCATTTTTAAATTCTCAACATTCCATACCTGAGAGATTCAAAACAGTACCTGTTTTCATGTTATGAAATTCTGCAATAGATGCACTTTCCAATGGGCTGTTATAGATTGAGAAGTCAACAGAAAAATAGCCATATTCTGGTACAGGATAAAACTATGAAACATCTGTAATAATTAATTCTTCAAGAGTAACAATTTTTATCAGAGTAAGCTATTATTTCTATGACCATCAATCCCAAGATTTATGCCATAAAGTCATCCTATCCCAACAGTTTCCAATTTGTAAGGTGCACCTTAAAGTTACTTAATTCACATCATGAATAGCTTATCTCTATTGTGAAAAAATACTCTACCTCTGCTAATGTGATGCCCTCCTTGTTCTGGAAAGAAGACCACAACAAACTGAGTTGCATCATTTTTCCCCCAGTGGTATTCTTGAGAATAGAACTTGCAAATATTATGTATATTTATACTTTTAAAACTATCATAAATATTCAGGATGCTAAGATCAGAAAATTATGGAACAAAGCCCACCCAGGCAGGAATGTTTCTTAGAATCTTATCTTCAATACTTCTCAGAAAAAAACAGGCACAAGTGCCACTGAGGTTGAAGTGGTGGGGAACAAGCCTTGAGCATAACCAGGCTCAGAGAGTGTCCAGGCCCAGAGTTCAAGCTCTAGGACAAACCAATAAAACAAAAACAAAAATGAAAACAAACCCCAAACCTAGCATTTTTCTCAATGTATAGAGAGGCACATAATTAAGGAAATTGCTTACTGTGTTTCATATAGGTAGAAGAAAGAAGATGTCACACAATTACTCTCTTCATACCATATTATACCAAACCCTCAAAACATTGCTCTTTTTCTAAATTTGTAAATTAATGTCATCCATTTGTTGGCAACTCTGTCTAGATTATTCACATTATCATGTTGTACATGAAATGTTGGGAATTATCTATTAACTAAGTTCTAATTATAACTCTCTTGAATGTATATTCTAGGAAAATAGAATACCAGAATCATTTAAATTAAACCCTCTACTTAAAAATAATTTTGTAGAATCTTATAGACTATTAAATTACAAACAAAACCAAAATATTTATTTAAAATCTAAATTCTAATTTAGCAAGGTCTACAAAGTCCTACATTAGACAATCTTTGCTTTTTCTCCAGGCTTAAGCTTTTGTAATCCTTCATCATTCTGTTGGAATCCAACAGAATGATGCTGGATTACTTACTTTTGCAAATTTTTAGATAGAAATCATGAGCCATTTTGCATCTGGGAATGTTCTATAATGAAGAGAGCATTTAAAACACAAGTCAGGATTACGTATGAGTTGCATTTCAATAGGAAACTTGACTTCTTAAAACCTAGTGACAAAATTAGCCCAATCTTCCAACTGTGTATTCCTTTCTAATTGTTTGGATTGTTTTATTGAGATGAAATTATACTACCTGATCCAGGGAAGGTATCACTATGTAATTCTACTCTCTAATCTCCTGTCTTAGTCAGAGTGCTAGAATTCCAGGCTTGTATCA
This sequence comes from Dipodomys merriami, assembly GCF_024711535.1. Taxonomy (NCBI): domain Eukaryota; kingdom Metazoa; phylum Chordata; class Mammalia; order Rodentia; family Heteromyidae; genus Dipodomys; species Dipodomys merriami. Next base: position 74,163 of record NW_027203432.1, on the reverse strand, counting down.
CATTGCCTTGCCATAGTTTGTTGGTTTATTTAATCTAGAAACAGACTAGCAATTTTGAACTCCTCTTATGATCTTATCCACTAGACTGACTGCTCAGACTGTTTATGTACTATTTTCAAAGATGTTCTAGCATTTGACAAGGATATGAACATTTTCAGATGCACCTGCAGGGGTCTCTGATTCCTTCCTCCATGGACTCGATCCTGTTAATAATGATTACTTGACTCTCTTACTATCTCCGGTCCCTACCTATGTAGTATTCTCAACTTTTTTGAAGAAATTTCACTTGTGGGCTTTCTAATATTACAAATTGTCACTTGATTCTAGTCTTACTCAGAACATATTTTCTATTGTTTTCTAACTTTTCTACATATTCTGAGAGTTGTTTCATTTGTGTATTTGTGAGTGCACATATAAGTGCCTCTGTGTGTATGTGTATGTTTGTATGTATGTATGTATGCAAAATCCTCAAGCTCTTATTCTTCAGCAATTTGCTCATGATTGGTATTCCATCTTTTGGCTGTTTAATTATACATAGTGTCACAAAGCCTGTTCTTCCCAGGCTGGATGCAAACTGAACTTCCCAGACTCATTTACATTTTTAGATTTTATTTTTCCAGGAGTATCAACTTTTACACTACAAACATTTTTGTGAGTGTAAAGTCTAACCTGTAGCCCAGATTTTTAACTCAAGAATTCATATAAAGATAGATGAACATACACATTACATATCCTGGGTGTATACTGTTAGAAATGTGATCGTAAGCTGAGTAGTGGTGAGATCTGAGGATTGGGGTTTAAAGCCAGCCTGGGTAGGAAAGTCCTGGAGACTCTTTTCTCCAATAACTACCAGAAAACTGGAAGAGGCACTGTGGTTCAAGTAGTAGAGCTCTAGTCTTCAGCTGAATAGCAGAAGGACAGCGCCCAGTCCCAGAGTTCAAGTGCCAGGACCAACAACAACAAAAAAGAATATAAGAAAAGGAAAGAAAAAGAAATGTGATCTTAGCCACCAGGTTCATTGCTAGTATAATGCATGTTCTCTCAAGATGGACTCTTTTTTCCAGTTAAGTCCATGCTCTTATATCTGACGTGCATTGGAAACATAATCATTCTTCCATTTTACTTTTTTCAAATTTTCCTGATTAGCAAGCATGATATAGAAAGGGAGTGGCCTCATGCTTCATGTTCCACTTAGTAGCAAGCATGACTTAGAAAGGGAGTGGCCTCATGCTTCATGTTCCACTTAGTAGTAGTGCTTTCTCTATATCACTCCCATAAATCTACATACTGGACTTGGCTTTATTGTTTCAATGTTGTCTTATTTCTAAAGTCTTCTATATTGCATTGAACCCTTATACTAAAACACAGAACTTCTCTGTTTCCTATTATTGCTATTGTTTCTCTTACTTTTGTTAACTCCTGTACACTTGGGAAATTAATGTACAGCTCATACACTCACAACCAAAATGATCTGAGAATCTTCTTCCTATTTCAAATTCACCTTAATTTACAGAGCACTTAAGACGTTTGAACTCACTACAATGCTTGATAAGAAATGTACTCACTATCTTGCTCATGTAATTGTAACCCCTCTGTACAGTATTTTCACAATAAAAAAAGAAGTTTGAACTCAATGTACTCATGGATAATTTATAAGCCATTTAACTTTCATATTTTCTCTTTACTGACTTGTCTCTGAAACATGTGTTAGCTCATATCCAAAGGTGTCCTTGTGCTATTTCAATGAAGCCAAAAAAGATTCGTTTTATCTGGAGCAGCACCATAGAATGTTACTGGAAGTAAATGGAAGTAAAGGATGTGGAAACTGATCCAAGGAGAGGAATTGAACATAGAGGAATGACAAAGTTCAAGAGTTCTTTATTCAATCATCTGTTGTTTCATTTGTTCATTATTGTAGATAGTACTACAAGAAAGTTGAGAGGGAAGTATTTCTGACACACCAGTTTTCTTTCCACTCAGCTTTGAATGAAATTGTTTAAACACTGTTAGGTCCTTTTGGTCAAGGATATGATTTAACTAACATTTTTGTTGATTTTCTGTCTGCACATCATCTGTACATGTTTGAAAGTGAGATGTTAAGGCCCCTATATACCATGGTGCTAGGAATTTTCACTCCATTTAGTCCTATTAATGCTTGTTTTAGGTTTTTAATGCTCAAACAATGGTGCATATATACTCAGAATTACTTCCTCTTGCTGAATTGACCTGTTTGTCATTTTATATAATGACCTTACTTGTTTCTTTTTACTGTTTTTATTTTGCTTCTATTTGATTTGATATTAGGATGTTGACCCCTAGTTTCATTTGGTTCCTGTTTGCATGGAATGTTTTATTCCATGAGATTCTTGTGAGCAACATATGATTGTGTCTTTTCTTAAAAATCTTTTGAACCACTCAATGCTTTGAACTTTGAATCAGAGAATTTAATCCATTTACATTCAAGGTATTTCTTGATAGATAAAATCTTACTGTTGTCATTATGTAATTTCTTTCCCAGCTTTGTGGTTCCTTTCTCCCTCTTCCACAGTTTCCATTGCAGGTTACATGAAGTACTCTAAAATGTGTTTGAGTCTTTACTTAGTTTTAGATAGTGTGCTAGATTTTTACATTGTGGTTACCAGAACGCTTATAAATCATTTTTAAAATTATAATACAGTATTTTGAGAGGATGGGAACTTAGCACAATTATGTTGAGATAAGAATAGAAACAAGTGAACAAAAGAACAAGAGAAGCTCGACGCTGGTGGCTCATACCTGTAATCCTAGTTACTTAGGAAGCTGAGATCTGAGGATCATGGTTCAAAGCAAAGCCCAGGAAGGAAAGTCCTTGATGCTCTTATCTCCAATTAACCATCAGAAAATTGGAAGTGGAGTTGTGGCTCCAAGTGGTAGAGCACTAGGCACAGAATTCAAGTCCAACTACAACAAAACAAAGCAAAACATAGTTTAAAAAGAACAAGAGAAAATATATTAATAAGAAAATATGCTACTAGTGGTTGGTTGATAGTATATCCCGCATTGACTTCTGATCATGCTGGTGTTTGAACTTCCAAGACAAGTGTGCTACCAGTTGAGTTACATTTTTAGCCCACATTTTGAATTTTTGAAATCTTATTCTACATTTTTCTATATTTTCTATTACCTGATACACAAATATAGTTATTTTTGTTGTCTGTATACTAAAGATATGAGCAATTTATATATTAATTTTATAATACTAAAAATATTAGAGTGCTCTGAATTTGTATAATTACTTTTACAAGTGAGATTTCTTTATTTGTTGTTGTTTATTGAACTCAGAGCCTTGAACTCTCCTTTGGCTTTTTTTGCTTATGGGGGGCACTCTACCACTTGAGCCACTCCTCCATTTCTGAAGTTAATTGTAGATAAAAGTCTTGTGAATTTTCTGCCTGGGTTGGCTCTGAACTCAGATCACAGCTCTTGAATAGCTAGGATCATAAATGTGAGTTTTATATTTCCTGTGCATTTTTATTATTCATTGGTCTTTCTTTCTGTTTGTATAATTTCTTTTACCATTTCTTAGGGGCCAGGACTGATGAAGTTACATTTTCTAAGCTTTTTGATAGAGTCACAGATATTTTTGGGTATAATATGCTTGAATAAAAGGGTTTTTTTTCCCCTTCAGTGCTATGAAAATCTTATGCACTGTCCTGAGCTGCATGGCTTCAATTGAAAGTCTGCTATCAGAAGAACTGAATCATTCCCATGTGTTATTTGTGTATTTTGTATTCCTTTTTGCTTTTACAATACTAGTCTTGGGGTTTAAACTCAGGGTGTGGGCGCAATTACTAACCTTTTTTGCTCAAGGCTAGTGCTCTATCACTTGAGCCACGGCTCCACTTCTGGCTTTTTGGTGGTTAATCATAGACAAAGTCTCTTGGACTTTCTTGCCTGGGATGCCCTACACTCTGATTTGTGCCTATAATCCTATCTACTCAGGAAGCTGAGATATGAGGATAAGTTGTTTTCCTGTTGTGTTCTTCAGCCTTGAGAATTTTCTCTGTATATTTTACCTATGAGAGCTTGGGATAGACTTTGATATTTGTATTTGTATTTGTGCATGTCTCATGTCCATAGGTATAGTGTCCAGGAAATTAGAGACTATAAAAACTACTCTATTCTTTAGAGACTACCCTCAGACAGAGAGTAATCGGCCCTACAAGCCTCTCTCAGGGAACAGGGAAGACCCAGAACTTTGATGCACATTTATCAGCCTGTGGTCAGACACTGAACGTTTCTGTCCAGCTCTGGGCATAATCATCATGGTTGGGCCAGACTTAGCATATACCTGTGGTCCCCAAAGTCCCCGTGCAATGTCATACTCTGAGCCCACAGCCCACCAAGAATAGCACACTAGCATACTAGAACAAGGGTCACACTTGTATGGTTTGCTTATACTTGAGGTAGACTTGTGGCTCAAGACCACTGCAACCAGCCTTTGGTGGTCCTAGCTGGAGCAGAAGTTGGATAGACTTGGACCATGGCTTCCCCTTGTTTGGGAGCTGCTTCAGAGGCTCTGTCCACAGGCAGGCTTGTGGATGGGGATATTAAGACTTCTCCAGTGTGAAGTTTTACCAGCCCAGTACTAGATTCCAAGGCAAGGTCTTGGTTTACCACCTTGTCCTACCTCCAGTGAAAGGGGTCTTTAACTATGCTGCTCAGGGTGAGGTAGTATTGGTAAAGGAAGACCATCCCTCCCAACCCCACCCTGATGATAATGTGAGTCATGACTAAATCTCATAGTTCAAAACCCGGACTGCCTAAGTAGATACAGAACCCCACTTTCAGGCCAGTAGTGATATAGGCTGAAAGGTGAATTTATCCTTTTCAAACACAGGTCTCTACCAAATGTTATGGAATTCTACAGCACTATTGTTAGGCTGATGAGAGCTGAGCTGGCCAAGATTTAGTACAAATGATGGCAGTATTCTATTAGACCCCAGGGCTTGTGCTAAACTGGGTCACACTTTTGTCTCACACTCTTGAGTAGTATGTACAGATATTCCATAGGCCACTCCAAAGCTAGGATTCTTATATTTGAAATTTGGGTCTGTCTTGCTGCACAAGTCTCTCTGCCCCATACCAGAGCTGGTCAGATCTTGTCTGGGCTCTAACTTGTGTACAGCTCTTCAGTTGCTACTATTTCCCCCACTTTCCCTCCCCCTCCTCACTGTGGGGGCCAAACACAGGGCTTCTAGATTTCAAGTCTAAGTCCTGGACTTAATTCTCATTCTTTCCTTCAAACATGCTGAGCAACTTGGTAGTGGGAAAGAAATGAAATAAGCAACTCTTTTCGTGCCTGAGTGTGTTTATTGTGTCATCTTAAAAACTGGGACTTAAATTCCTTAGTTCATGCACTGTAACTTGGCATGTGAAAAGCCACTATGCCTAAGGATTATCTGAGAATCTTACTCAGGCTTTCTTGCTCCACCTCTGTGTCAAACACTTTGGATTCCAGTATCAGTGACTTACTTGATTTAATTAAGGCTGAGGTCTGAAAGATGAAGATTCATAGCCAGCCCAGGCAGAAAGTGTGTGAGAAACTGTCTCCAAAGTAACAAGCAAAAACCAGGGTTGGAATTCTGGTAGAATTCTGTCAGCTTGAGCTGGGCACCGGTGGCTCACACCTGTAATCCTAGCTACTGAGGAGGCTGAGATCTGAGGATCATGGCTCAAAGCCAGCCTGGGCAGAAAAATCTGTGAGACTTTTATCCCCAATAAACCACTAGAGAACTGGGAGTGGTGCTGTGGCTTAAGCGGTAGAGTGCTCGCCTTGAGCTGAAGAGCGCAGGGATAGTGCCCAAGGCCAGAGTTCAAGCCCCACAACTGACACAAAAAATAGTGACAGTTTAGCAAACAAGTCAAGTGAGCATGAGCACCTGTGTTTGAGTATCGGACTAGTAGACAAAGCAAAACAAACAAACAAACAAATAACAGGGAAATCCCCAAACTTGGGTTAAGGATTTTTAGCAAAACTCGAATTTTATTGTCTGTAGTCTTCCTCTCTCTTGCCTGTACCCATCCTCTCTCCTTCCATTGTCCCCTATCTCTCACCCTCCATCTCCTTTCCTTCTTTCCTCCCTCTTTTCCTCTCTTCTTCTTCCTCCCTCTCCTTCCTTCTTTTTTTCCCTCTTTTCCTTTCTCTGTTCCTCCTTTCACTATCATTTGTTTCTTTAGATAAACATGTTCCATAGTGAAAAGGAAAAGTTTTCTATAGCTCTGAGAATTCTGAGTAGTGACATGTCAAATGTCATAAACACATGTCTGAAGGTAGTAAACCCATGTGTCACTTTTCTCTTTTCATTTCTTCATCTTAGTGAACATGATACAGTTATTTGTCTCTTACCCTGTCTCTTGAAGAGAAAAGGAAACACTCTTAACTATGAAAAAAAGCCAATGATTCTCTTATAGCTGTTTAAAGTCAAGATATTCATTGACTTATTGAGTATATAAGTATTGACATTTTAAAAATACTTTCTTTTCCAGTTGGAATTCAGTATACTTTATGGCCTCTGTTTGTTTAAAACTTGTATAATATCCTGAATTGATCGAATTTTATAAATAAAAGATCATCTGGCTCCCCAGAATTTTTTCCATCGTGTTTGAATGGAGCTTTATTTTCAGTAACAAGCTACACCTAAAAAATGGATTTGTGATGAATAAAGAAATGATGCCAATTTTCAGTTCTGTTTTTTAGAAAAGCCTGTTTAAGTCTCTTGTTTCCATCACTTTATCTTTCCTCTGTTCATAGGAAATTGGTCCAGGCTTCTATTACCTGACTTCTTGGGTTGTTTGGAGAGGAGTCTAGGATGAAATAATTTTGAGTCAAGGCGCTGGTATTGATGAATATGGAGACCTCTGTGTAAGTAAAAGAAGACAGTGTACCACCCTCCCTCTCCATGGGAACAGCCCAGTCACCAGCAAAAAAGCAGTAACAAAAACACAATGATACACCTTCATCAGTTCTGGAAATATAGAATGACTTAATCCACACTCTAAAGATATCAGCAGTTTTATATTAGTAGCATGCAGGATTGGTAAAGTTGACAGCTTTTTTTTTTAATGAAACACAATTGTGCTGGGGAATTAAGGGGGAGGTATTAGTCATGCTATTTTAAACTCCATAGCCTACCATGTCCAAATCTATGATTTTCAAAACATAGAATTATTTTAAGATGTTAATTTTCACATACAACCCTAGATGACATAGTGAAATGGATATTCTATGTTTATATGGAATAACTGAGTGCTAAAGCTGTGAAAATAGACTGACAGATGAATGATACCTTGACATTCAGATGCACTGGTAATTACAAAAGTTATTTTCAAAATATGCACATTGATAAATTCTGAACAAAAATTAAATAATTGCAGTCTGTAAAATTCAACATTTATTAAAAATTTTTGAACTATTTTTATATGAATAAATACGTGTTATAAGACAACTATAGTCTTTACTTGCTTCCCTTTTCTTTAAATGTTGGATGCTTCCATGATATGTAATTACAATATTTCATTTATTAATGCTGCTACTGATATGAATGCAAAAATTTCTCTTTAAAATATTCCTTTCAATTTGTCTGCATATGCATCCAGAATTGAGATTGCTAAAACTATGGTCATTCTATTTTTAACTTTTTAAAGAAACTGTCATACTGTTTTCCACATTGGTTTGAAATACTGTTTTTGAGTATACAAAAAAGTTAATGGTAAATAATAGTTTCTGTAATGAGAAAGACAGCTTTACATAATGAAATCTTTATCACATACACACAACTTTAAATATCCCACTTTATTAAATATGTAAGGTCTTATATACATGGATTCAATTACAGAAATGAATATTTTGTAAATGAATATTTTGTAAAATGAATATTTTGTAAATTAAAAAAAGTCTCAGACTTTCCTGCCCAGGCTGGCTTTGAACTGGATACACAGATCTCAGCCTCCTGAGTAGCAAGGATTACAGATGTGCTCCACCAGTGCTGGGCTTAGGAGTGAAAAATTTTAGATCACTATTTTGGGGAGTGCCACCCTTCTTTTGGAAACCAGTGCACTAAAAGAATAAGACCTATTATGTAAATACATGTAAGTACATGTGAATACATGTCTATTAAACTGTTAAACAAGAAAAGGAAAACAATGCAAATATAAGAAAGACGAGATAAATGTAAGAAAACACTAAATCAGAATGAATCACAAAGAATAGTTTCTTAAAAGCCCAATTTCTGCTAAATATGCAGAAAACTAGAAAGTGTTGCTCTCATTCTAACAAGAAGAAAATTTGATTTTACCAGAAAAGAGGTTTCAGGTCAATCCAACAGTCTGAAGTCTAAAGAAAACAGATCCCTACAAGGGTTGGGGCATGAATCCTGCTTACCTTTGGTAGAACATGGGAGAAAGAGATGCCTGTCACCATTCAAAAGGGCAAGAAGAATTCAGCAAAAACTCTATATCAATTTTTAAAAGCCAAATATGGTCTAGAATGGATATATAGAGCTTTTGAGGACCACAGACAAAAGAGGATTTTGTTCCAATGAGGACAGTCTCTTCAGACATGCCTTCAGTGGTTACTTATGAGAAAGTTTGGGTAGACATCAGAGTTCTCAAAACCCCAGGTAGTGCAGTTCTGGAAAATGAATTCTGTCTGGGATTTTGGATACCCATATGACAGAAAGTTTTTCAGGAAGAAAAACAAGCTGTCATCTCTAGGACAAAAGTAAAACATATTGTAGTTTAGGAAAGGGCTAAGAAAAAAAACAAAAATATTGTTTTGATTATGGGATGCAGAAAAATTTTAAGTAAACTTTATTATTATTAAGGTGTTGTTCAGTGATACTACATTTTGATAAGTCAGGTAAAGAGTACCTTTCTTTTGTGGAGACAATGTTCCCTCTTCCTTTGTTTACCCCATTTTTCTCTCTTGTCCCTGCCCACAAGGTACATACTTCATTTTCCACATAATGTATACTGCATAGCATGCTTGTGTTTGTTCACCTTTCTTCTCTCTCCTTGAATTCTCATTTGACTCCCCTAAGATACCCTAAAGCAAAAAAACACTACCATCAATATCAACAAAAACAGTAATAACAAAACCTCCTTCATTTCCTGGAATTCATTTTGATACATAATATTTTAAAGGTTCAGAGAATTTATACCTTTGACTCCCCCCCTGTAAGCATACCCTCCTTTACTCTGACTTTGTGAATTCCTAGATTCTTGTACAAATTATCATATCATATTATATTTTAGATCTAGCTTCCATGTATGAAAGAAAACATGAGCCATTTGTCTCTCACAGCTTGGCTTATTTCACTTAGCATGATTTGTTTTAGGTCCATCCATTTCCCTGCAAATGACATAATCATATTCTTTTTAATGGCTGAGAAAAATTCCATTGTGTATAGATCCATTTTATTGATCCATTTATCTGTTATAGGGCTTTTGGACTGATTCCATAACTTGGATATTGTAAATAGTGCAGCAATAAACACGGATGTGCAAGTGTTTTTTTTTTTGTGTCCTGATTTATAATGATTTGTGTAGATGCTTAAGAGTGGTATAGCTAGGTATAGGAAATTTATATATTTCATTTTTTGAGGAACCTTCAAGCCATCTTTCAGAGTGGCTGTAGTAGTTTACATTTCTACCAACAACAGGTAGCAGAATTTTTTTCTGGGACAAACCAATATAACTATACTACTGTTGGGGAAGGAAAATGACCCCTTACAAGACTTCTTGATAAGATTAGTAATTTGGCTATAAGTGAGGAAGATATATAAGATCACTGGGGGATAACACATATCTCAAATATCAGAGTAAAGGGCTCCTTATGATAAACTAAGCCACAAAAATGGCAATATATTAATAATAACACTACAGGTAAACAAAAAATGAATAATAAACAGAGAGACCTTACCTCCACTAAAGCATGTTAAATCTAAGAATGAAGAATTATTGAGGAAAAAACAACCCCTACCAGCATACTAACCTCCAAACTAAGGAATAAGTGATACTGGAGGAATTTTAAGTTGATGCTTCATTTGGGGGTAACTATAGCAATAAAATTTCAATAAGCTCAATGCTTATTTTACCCAACTGCTCATATTAATTATCTAGTAAAAGAGCCATAAAAGGCATTTACCTTTCCAGGCATATAATATTTATTTCAGTATCTAGTATACAAAAAAAATCATACATGCTGGCAGCATGTAGATTTGGGTATCTGTTTACTCTTTCTTTGATGGTCACTATGTAGGATGGAACAGAACCCCCAGGCCTGTGACAACTAGGAGATCAAAACAGTCATCACCAGCAACAAGAAAGCACAGACTTTCTCAGCTCTTTGGATATCCTTGTTATTCAAGATATGCAGTACCAAAGGAGAAATTGATGGCCCTTGTATGAAGAATAGAGCACATTGCAACATAGATGATAAAATGTGATGTGTTCAACTGGAACACATAGTGCTGGCTGGAAAGTTGCTTTATAGATTGCAGGCTACATAGGAAAAGCCCCAGCAGCCTTCATTTCCTTCTCTACTTAAAGAGAAAAGTGGCCTTCCCTTCTCTAAAAACTCTTTGGGCTCTGTCATATATATCTGTGAGTATGATATGAAATGTGGAGATAAGTCTAGGAATGTCTTAGAAACAAATGTGTCCAGGTATTTGAGCTAAAAGTCTGGGACTCTTTGCTAAGCTCCCTCCCCTAATTAATTTCTCTACCAGACATTTCTTACAATTTGTATTGCTTTGGCCTTAATTATATAAACAGGCTTGGTCTTTTCCTGCCTTTGGGAAGGATATGGGGGGAAATTCTGGCTTGAGATATTCATGCTCTAGTTATGCAGCCACCTGATAACTTTCATCAGCTTTTTATTGTTTAGGTGGTCAAAGTGTGGCTGTAACTTGACTTTAATGTATATTTCAGAGAGTTCTTAAGTGTAAAAGGTAAACATATATGAACAGATAGAGAGTTTTAGAAGAAAGATAGGAAGTGTGAGTAAAATGGGCATGATAGAAATAGTGAATTCCTTTAACAAGCCTGTTAACAGACTAGACTAAGAAAACGAAAATTGGTATATTTGAAGAAAAAAGGAACCAAAGTGGAAAAGTTTATAAAACAGCATCAAAAGTCTCCCGTGTGTGTAATTTTAACTTCAGAAGAAGATAAACAGGAAGAAGGGTGAGAAGAAATATTCACAAGAACTAACAGTGCAAAGGATGATTCACAGATTCAACAAATCAGGAAACTCCAGACAAGATAAATATTAAACAAACAAAATGCACACACCTATAGATTGGAATAACTTCCCAGCTTCCCAACTCCCCAAATAACAGACAAAGAGAAGCTCATCATTGGTGGTTTATGCCTGCAATCATAGCTACTCAGGAGACTGAGATCTGAGAATCATGGTTCAAACCCAGCCCGGGCAGGAAAGTCCGTGAGACTCTTATCTTCAATAAACCACAGAAAACCAGAAGTGGCGCTGAAACGGTAGATCACTGGCCTAGAGCCAAAGACTGCAGGGACATAGCCCAAGTCCACGGTAAAAGCCCTACAACCGACAAAAAATGACAGCGAGGGTCTTCTTGAAGCCTACCAAAGAAGAAAAAATGGTCAGGTATAAGAACAAAAATTAGAATTTTAGGGGCTGGGAAGGTGGCTCATTGGTAGAGCACTTGTCTAGCATGCATGAGGCCCTGGGTTCGATTCCTCAGTACCACATAAGCAGAAAAAGCTGGAAGTGGGGCTGTGGCTCAAGTGGTAGAAAGCTAGCCTTGATCTGAAGAGCTGAGGGACAGTGCTGAGGCCCAGAGTTCAGGCCCCATGACCAGCCCCCCCACACAAAAAAAATAAAAAAAATTAGAATTTTACTAGATTCATTAGAAATGCTGCAGGTCAAGACACAGAGGAATGGCAGAATTGCAGTATTGAAAAGCCAGAATTATTTAGGCAGTGAAAATATCATAGAGGAGAACTAAAGAAATGTATAACTATCAAAATATATCACTAATAAACCAGCTTTTTCAATCAAATACTTTCAAAACATTTTTTATAATCTTTAAGTAGTTGTACAAAGGGGTTTCAATTTATCCTGTCCGTTTATGAGTAAAATGCATCTTGATCAATGTCTCCTCTTCCATTGTTCTCTTCCATCTGCTAAGCTCATAAAATTTGTAAAGTTGCCTTCTTCCATTTTTACATATATTCATTGAACATTTTGACTGACTTTTATCAAGCCTTCCTCTCTCCATTCATCTGTCCCTCTCCCCTCGACTTATCTTCTCCCCTTCCACCTGCTGACAACACAAGTTATAGCTCTTTGGTATTCATTTTGTTGAACTGTAATAAGTGGATCAAGAAAATTCCATTACATGATGGAATTTTATTAATTTATCAGGAAAAATAATAACATGCCATTTGCAGGGAAATGGCTAGACCTGGAAAACATATTGAATGAAATAAGTCAGGCTCAGAGAGACAAAGGACACTATTCCTCTCATATATGGAAGTTTGATCTAAATTATAAACATATAAGAAAATATATACAATGTCATATACAGATATACACAAATTAACTAAAGTATGGTATAAATAGGGGATTGTTCTTAGTATAAGCTGGGAAGAGTCCCAAGGTGTAAATTCTATTTTTATTAGTTCTTTCATTGAACTTAGTCTGTGAGTTCTAGGCTGATGTTCTATGCTCAAATAATAGCCATACTCCAATATCCCATTCTAGCTAGCAATTCTACTTCCTAGTCCTAGGTATTACCTTCTCCAAACTTTCCCTCCTGTACAACATGAACAATGTTCACTTTTTTTGTAACTCAACAAGTACATAATACAAAACAAAAAAGATGTCTACATACTTATTTTTCCCAGTTTAAATACTCTGGTCTCCTAAGATAGATTTTTGTTTCTTTATTTTGGTCATCTTCTAAAAAAATTAAATGGCGAAATAAAAGCATTTGAAAAAAAGAATTGAAATCTATTTCTCATTATTTATTTTATTGTCTTTAAGCGCATGCACAAGAGTTCCATTATTTATTTTTATATGTGGTATATATTTGCTTTAAAAAAATATCTCTGGTGTTTCTGAAGCCTCTTAAAATGCTTTTGAATCTTTCATGAATATAACTTAAATGTATTTTAATGATGTACTTCAGAAGTAAAAATTTATGTTTTTAGATTTTTTGTGCAAATATTTATTTCATTCCATACTATACAATTAAACATCGTGTATTTTTATAATATACTGAACTTGAATTATGTTTACTTTGTTTTATATCCATAGTTATTGGTGTTTTAACCAATGAATTTCTGCCAAATTTTTACTGTGACTTCTCCATTTATGAATTAATCTGTTCATTTTTTGGTTAAAATTGCTGGTTAAAATTCATATTAAAGTGGATTTTTGAGAAAAGTGTTATGAGGTCCCAAAAATTGGCAATTACCTTTTATTACCCTTCACTTATCAATGACAGTCTAATAAAGAAAATAAATCTTACTTCATATTCTTTACTTTTTTTTGTTTTCTTTGTATGCTCTTCCTCCAAAGGGGAAACAAACAAAAAAGATCACATAGTAAATTAAAAAACCACCACAACAAAAAGAAATCTCTTGTGTCCAGATCTTGGGGTTCATTTCACTTAGCATTATCTTTTCTTAATTTTTAAAATGTATTTATTTTTTTTCTCCAGTCCTGTTTACTTTGTCGTATCTCCTTACATATTGTATTTAACATCCACATATCACGGAGACTTTACTTCTTATTAAAGAGAAATATTTGGCATCGGATTCCTAGGAGGATAAAGTTTGCTCAGAGCAGCCCCTCTCTCCATAATGAACTCCATCCTAGTTTGATGGCAAACCAGTTGTGACCTAACCTATGAGAACTCCTTTGTGTTATGGTATGGATCCAGTCTCATGATGGCTAGTCCTCAAATGCAACAGCAATGTTCATAGTTGGAGCTTTAGGTCATAAGGCCTGTGGCTTCATCAATGGGTTAATCTGTTGATGAGTTAATAATTTGATGGGCTATTGGGAGAGGATGATCACTTAGGCAGTGGAACCTAGATGAAGCAGTGAGTCCTTGGTGGGGTGCCCTGGGAAATGTGTCTTGTCTCTGTCCCACCCCATTACTTCCCATCCTACTTGAATTGAGCATCTTCCTTCACTGTGATGTTCTGCATTTCCTCAGGCCTAGAAACAATACAGAGACAACAACTGTGAATTAAGACCTCTGAAAACAAATCCTTCTTTACTAAAGCTGATTTTCTTAGGGAATTGTCAGTGATGGGAAACAAAGCTTTCATCCACACAATTGAGTCTTAACTAACCACCTGATAAGACTAGAGGCAACTTTCTTAAATGTAATTGTCTGTTTTTCTGTTAACACCTTCAAGTCTGTAGACATACTTTTTCTTTTAAAATATGTTAGGTGCACAAAGGTGCAAAACCTATGAGCATCTGAATATATAAAATAATATTAATCAAAATGAACTCCAGGAAATAGAAAGAGGAAGTTTTCTACTTTGTTGCTGTTTGTGTTTTCTTTTCCTTTTGTTTGTTCCTTTAGGAAGGGTACAGAAATGGAGGAACTAAGAGTGAACAAAGGTAGCAATGGTACTCAGGAGATATTATGTTGAAAATGAACTATACAACTTGTGGATGAGGACAAGAAGGAAAAAGTGGGAGAGAGTGAGGGAAGAAATGACATTGTTAAAAAAGAAATGTACTTTTTATCTGACATGTACCTGTAGCCTTTCTGTACATCACCTTTATAAAAATAAAAATGTATGAAAGAAAAAATACACAAAATGTAGATAGATAGTCTAAGTTAAAGATGTCTTTAGTTCTGCAATAATTAGCTAAAGTATTTGGAACCATCTAATTCTAGGAAGCTTGGACTCTAACTGTGTTCCTTTTCTTTAATATTTCTGAGTGAACATTTTTATAGCCTTAATATAAATTGTCCCTAGCAGTATCTTGTTGTACTTTAGGATATCACTGTGATCTTCCTTAGGAATGCTTCTTGTTATTATGTCCTTAGTCATCTCTCTTGTTTTATCCATGCTTATGTACTAGTATAGTTTCTTCCCTCAAATGTGTACCCATACCAGTCTTTTAACTCCTCAGGTAATAACTAACACCAGCCTGTATGACTTAATAAAAATTTGTTTTATATGGGGATTTACTGGGTCCAAAATTAACAAAGAGAATAGAGCAATGTTTAAAAGTATGGCCTCTATACCCAGATCATGTAAATTAAAATTGTCTCTTTCGTTTACTAGATTTTGACATTGGGCAGATTACTTAATATGATTTTGCTTGTTTCCTCATTTCTGAAGTGGAAAAAATAATAGTACCCTAGTCAGGATTGCATTAATTATTATAAAGTACTTACACATTTTAAATTTATGTTTCTCAGGAAAGTCGGAAAAAGGAAATTCAAGATTTTTAGCAACTGTTAGAGTTGTTGAAGTTTATCCACTGGAGCAGAACAGACAAGATTAGAAAACACATTTTTAAAACCAATAAATAAAAGCCCAACCATTTCTCAGTATTTGTTTCATAAAATGTTATTTAAATGTTCCAGTATGTACTTTCAGGTTTGGGAAATGTCACAAATGTCTATTCAAAAGCTGAAAATTATGATAAAGTAATGAAAATTAGGACTTACTATTTAAAAAATATTAGATGCAGCTAATGTTTCATCGTAATTCGATGTATTTTCCATAGTAAACAATAATGAAAAGTGATTAAAAGGCCAAACAAATAAAAAGAGATAAGCTATGAATTTTATTTATTTTTTATTTTTTGGGCAAAGTCGTGGGGCCTGAATTATGGGCCTGGGCTCTGTCCCTCAGCTCTTCAGCTCAAGGCTGGTGCTCTACCACTTGAGCCACAGCACCACTTCTGGCTTTTTTTCCTTTTGCTTATGTGGTGCTAAGGAATTGAACCCAGGGCCTCAGGCATGGAAGGCAATCGCCCTCCTTCCCAGCCCAAGCTATGAATTTTAAAACAGATTGTTATAATTAATACAAATATTTTCAAGTAGAAATTGTTAAAATGACAAATTTTATAAGCCAGATTTGGGGAAAGCAAACTCAAGAGAAATAAAAATTTCTATTTCAAATCAAAAGTAAGACATATAAAGAAAAATATATGTGGAAAGTATACATACAATAGTTAAGAAGGTAATTAGAATAATACAGATAATTTTATATAACTTCATGCTAATTAGAATAAAGATTTTAACAAGGTTATTTAGAGTAAAGAAACTTTATAAATAATGAAAGTAAGGTATATTAAATGGGTAGGTTTCATTAAGCAGCCTGTGAAGAGAACATGCAGTATCCAGGCAGGAAAAGATGTGTATTTACCTAACTGCTGCTCCCACCATGCATGGTGGAAAGGCATGGCTGAATGGGGAGACCCACTTCCTGGGCCAGGTCTTATTGTTAGGGCAATGAATACTTTCCTATAGCTTAGTGCACTCCTTCCCTTCTCCGCAGCTTAGCATGCCACTTTCCTATGCAACACCAGGCCCAGGTAGTAAAGGCAGTAAATAATTAACTTCCAACCCGCCTTACCTTGGGATGGCACTTCGCTGGGGGAGCTGCCACCATATAAGGCAGCAAGAGCCCATTAGAGTGACCTTCAGGTCTGGGCAGCTACAGGACCCTTATCTACCATTTGCACAGCAGCTATAAATCCTAGTCTTACATGATTTTGAAGCCTCTGGCCCACATGTCCACACCACTCTTACCCTTTCTAGACCTTCCTAAACCCCTAGGTTATATAGGCACCCAGACAATAGCCAGTGCTTCTTCTCATTCTCCCTTGGAAGAAGGAGTCTTGCAGGCCCCCTTTCCTGTCAATAAACCTTTGTTTGTTCTCTGTACCTGGATGTCTGTGTGGTTCTCTGAAAAAGTCTATTAATCTTAATTTACTATGATTTATCTAGGCCAGGGACTGCAGGAGATGTAGCCAGGTAGGGGAAAGGTGTGGCTACACTGGATCTGGATGTGACCTCAGTGCCTGGGATCTTCCTATGGTCAGATGGGAGGCATATGACTAGAGGTGGCCAGGATGTGACCTAGCAGAAAGGGGAGGTGACTGTTTCCAGGTATGCTAGTTAACTAGGTAACAGATACTGGGTGGAAAATTGGCAAAGGGGTAGGAAGGTGTCTGCACAGGGGCTGCATGGTCCCTGGCAGAACTTACAATTAAAAATCATTCTAAGATGATGAAAAATAGCAGTAAATCAAAAATGAAATGGTAAATATATATTCTTAATACTACATGCCCAGGATATATGTTCAGAATAATTAAAAATCTAAATCTGGGAAGCAAATGAGTAACATTAATAGAATATAATAGGAGAGAATATTATCTTAATATGAAGGTATGAAGGGAGTTTTTCAACAGGACAATCATTTTTTTTTAATTAACAGTAATTACTTGGTTACATCAAAATTAATTTTTACGTAGCAGAATGTAGATTTTTCAGGAGCAATAGCAGATGTCTGAAGGTAATGGAATGACATCTTCAAGTAGTAGAATCAGATATAATACATCTATCAGATAAAGGATTGAGCAAAATTGATTTTAACTAAAAAAAGTAAAAGAACCAGGTGCTGGTAGCTGTAACCCTACCTACTCTGGAGGCTGAGATCTGAGGATAATGGTTTGAAGCCAGACTTGGCAGGAAAGCTTATGAGACTCTTACCACCAGTTAAGAACCAGAAAAGCAGAAGTGGAGCTATGGCTCAAGTGGTAGCCTTGAGCATGAAAGGTCAGGGACAGAACAAAAACCCTGAATTCAAGCCTCAGGCACATACACACTCTAAAATATGCCAGATATTGGTGTCTCACTCCTGTAATCCTAGCCAGCCTGGTGAAGGGAAAGTCCATGAAAACCTTAGTTCCACTTAACCAGCAGAAATCGGGAAATGGCACTGTGGCTCAAAGTGGTAGAGTGCTAACCTTGAGCAAAAGACCCCAGGGACAGTTCCCAGGCCTTGAGTTCAAGCTCCACGACTGACAAAAAATATCTAAGAGAAATTTTATGACTTCCAGTTTTGTTTTGTTTAATTTTTATCAGTACTGAGATTTTAACTCAGGACCTTGTTATGTAAGTGCTTTACTTGAACCGCACCACAAGGACTTTTTTGCTTGAATTTAGAGATAGAGTCTTGCAAACATTTTACCCAGGCTTACCTTAAACTATAATGTTTTTCTGTCTCCCCAACAGCTGGAATTTGAAACCTGAGCTTGCATGCATCACTCATTATTTCTTGAAGGAATTTTTCAGACTAATATCAAAAATAACTATTGATTCAGCAAATATAGCAAAAGAAACTTATAGTAAATTGCAAAGAAACTACTGTATTAGACACAAGAACAAACATACATGTAATAAAAAATTCACATGGAATACAACTACCAATTGAAAGACTATTAGGTCTGATTAAAAATCGCCTTTGAGAGAGGGCCTATTGTTTTATTTGTTTATTTGTTTTTGTTGGTCCTGGGGCTTGAACTCGGCTTGAACTATGTCCCTAGGCTGTTCAGCTCAAGGCCAGTGCTCAACCACTAGTGCTACAGTGCCACTTCCTGTTTTCTGGTGGTTTATTGGAGATAAGATTCTCAGGGACTTTCCTGCCCTGGCTGGCTTTGAACCACGATCCTCAGATCTCACCCTCCTGAGTAGCTAGGATTACAGTCATAAGCCACCAGAGCCTGGCACGAGAGGGTCTATTGTTGAGACAGATATTCTGGGGCCTTAAAATAAGGAATACTTATAGTATTAGAATACCTGCCTACCAAAGCTGGTGGAAGAGAGCCATTATATTCATCAAGGATAGAAAGAGATTCATTGCCTGAGGCAAAGCTGGAGACAGAGCACCTCACTGGCTTACTCTTTGGCCTCCAGAGTTTGCCTTCTGGCTTTGTTTGTTGTTTGTTAGGTAAGTCTGTGCAAGGAGCTTCTCCATCATGTGTTACCACAGCTTTCTCCTCTGTGAAGGGAATGAAATGATGGACAAGGCCAGAGCTCCCCTATGACCCAGAAATCCCACTTATGGGCATTTACCGGAATGATCACAAACAAGACCATACCAAAGCTACCAGCACAACTATGTCTATTGCAGCATTATTTACCATAGCTAAGAAATGGAACCAACCCAGATGCCCCTCAGTAGATGAATGGATCAAGAAAATGTGATATATATACACAATGGAATTCTATGCCTCCATCAGAAAGAATGACATTGCCCCATTTGTTAGGAAATGGAAAGACTTGGAAAAAATTATATTAAGTGAAGCAAGCCAGGTCCAAAGAAACATAGGTCTCATAGTTTCCCTTATTTGTAATAACTAGTATATTTCTGAGACAAGCAGAAACAGTCAGATAAGTTCAGGTTAGGCAAAATGAACCCCAAGATAAGTACTCAAATGCTATTGTTTCTATCATATTTATAAGATGATTTTTTTCTGTTGCTTTGTATTTCTCTCCCCCCTGTTTTCATTGTATATGATGTTGGTATAATTTGGGGAGAGGAAGGGAAAACGCAAATTGTTTAAATAAGGATACAGGTGGACCCATTGCAACAATGAGAATTTCAAGATGTTATGTCGAAAAATGAACGTTACTAATTTGGCAGAAAGGAGGGGTGAGGGGGACGGGGTTAGAGTTGGGAGGGCAGGGATGGTAAAGGGAAACTAAGCAGGAGGGAACAATGCTTGATAAGAAATGTACTCATTACCTTGCTCATGTAATTGTAACCCCTCTGTATGGTATTTTCACAATAAAAAAAAACTTATCAAAAAAATGAATGGAGACTAGCAGGAGTCTCTCATTTCCTGCATACAGATCATGAAATGTTTTCCTTTCTTTTGCCTATTTTAACCTTGTTATACTAAAATGAAGTCTTGCAATAATGCAAAAATAAAAAATAATTAAGAGCAGCAGGCTGGGCAACTAATTTCCTCAATTCCCCCTCTGTCAGTGTGCCATTTGCTCCCCACAGCATTCTGATGCAGAAGGATCAACCAAGGCTAGCACAGACAGAAATAGTGGTGGGTGGAGCAAGTGGGAAACTGCTTAGCCCATAAGCTGTTAAGTTTTCATTTGTGTGTGTATGTGTGTTTTGTAGAGTTGATATACAGAAGGCTTATAGTTACAAAAATCAGGTAACGGAGTAATGAGTACAATTCTTTTTGAACCAAGTTTTCCTTTACAATCAAAACTGGCTTCCAGGGCTGGGCACCAGTGAGTGGCTCATGCCTATAATCCAAGGGACCAAGATCTGAGAAATGTAGTTTAAAGCAACCTGGGAAAGAAAAGTTCAAACAACTGCATCTCCAATTAGCTAGCAAAATGCTGGACTGCAGACATTACTCAAGTAGTAGAATGTCAGGAGTGAGAATGCCAAGTAAGAGTTTGAGGCCCTAAATTCAAACCCCAGTACTAACTCTGCCCTCCAGCCCTGCCAAGATGACCGTAAACAAAGAAAGCTTGCTTCTGTAGTTAAAAAAAAATAAAGCAGGCAACCAACCCTTTTACAAAAGGATCTGGGGGTGTCAAGCAGAAAAGGTCAGATAATGTGATGTCAGGAAAATGAACCCGTAGATATGTATTTTAATGTTTTTTTTCTTTCATGCATGTGTTTCTAATGCATCTATAAGATTATCTCTTTGTTGCTTTGTATGTCCCTCCCCCACAGTATAACCCCTGCTTTCACTATATTTGATGTCAGTATAACTTGTGGAGGAGATGGGGAAAAACCAGTTGTTTAAGGATACAGGTGGACCTGTTGCAACAATGAGAAGTACAAGTTGTCATGTCCAAAATGAGCTTTACAACGTCGGTGCGGGGGGGGGGGGGGAAGTGGGGAAGGAGAAGAATGGGGATGGGGGGGGAGGGGGGAGGCTGGGAAGTGATGTGAAGGGTAAACAAAGGAGGACGCTGCAGTGCTTGGTAAGAAATGTACGCAAAAGGATCTGGGAGTTTGCCTTGATCAGAGAGTCAGGGGATCAGGACTGGGATCTGGTGGATATTTATCTAGTGAACCACCCCTCCAGTCCAGTGGTGATAAATAGCACTTCAAACCAGTTGCTACCCTGCCCTTCCTGGTGAAATGATTTTATCTGGAAGGTTATAGATGAACTTCTGAGCAATGACTTTGTCTCAAGTATATATATATATATATATATATATATATATATATATATATATATATATATATATATATATATATAAGCCCATGGGCAGAAACAATGTAAAAAAGGCAAATATAAGTTATTCCAAATACCAATAATTCCACAATAAATGACTTAAATGATCATAAAATTGGTAAATTTTTGAATAAGAATCCCCCCCCAAATAATGGTAACAATGATTAAGGAAATGAAAGGAGATATGCATAAAAGCACATGAATGACTTTAAAGAAAACAACAATATATTGTTAAATGGATTTAAAGAGAATTCAAATAAACAACTGAGTCAAATAAAGAAATACAATGCAGTGTATGAGAAGGAATGAAATAAATATATAAAAATTGCTGAAAGTAAAATTGAAATCCTAGAACCTTAAAGATCAATAACCCATGTAAAATGCAATTGAAAACCTTGTCATTAGGATAGAAGAAATGAAAATAGAGTATAAGGGACTGAAGAAAGAGTAATTGAATCAATCAGAAAAAAAATCTAATGTTGAATTAAAACCCATTTATACAACTACTCTAAAATGATTTAAAATATTACAGTTAAAAATGAAAATTGAAAAAAGTATACTAAGAAATGCAAATGGCACCTGAACTTGTCTGAACTGAACCTATGAATCAGGAGGAGAGATGCAAGTTAGAGGGCTAGTAAACATATTACCTCCATCCTATGAAAGGTCCATCCAGCTACAGGAAACTTTTGGAACACTAAAGTGACAAGAAAAGAAACTATATACATGTACAATAGTTAAAACTGTAAATATATGATAAAAATTATTAAAAGCTTTAAGAGAGAAGCAATAATTTACATTAAAAGGAAAGCCCATTAGAATAACAGCAGAAGTAGTCAGATATTGATGGCCCATATCTATAATCCTAGCTACTCAGGAGCATGAGATCTGAGGATCTCAGTTTGAAGCAAACCCAGCCAAGAAAGTCTGTGAGACTCTTATCCCCAATAAACTATTCAGAATAGGCCAGAAGTGAAGCTAGGGCTCAAGTGTTAGAGTGCTAGCCTAGAACACAAAAAGGTTCAGGGGCAGTCCTTAGAGCCCTAAGTTCAAGCCTGAGGACTGACTAAAAAAAAAGAACAACAATAGGACTTTCACCAGGAATGATACATTCCAAAACTTGAAAAAAATAACTGTTAAATTAATATTTCCAGCATAATTTTTTCATGGTTTTTGTTCTTCTTTATTAATTATGGAAGTTTTTTTTTCTTTTTCAATTATGAAAGTTATTAGTTCTTTATTAGAAGACTAGCTGGTAAATAGTTTATCCACTTCTTTAGGTTGATGTTCAGAAGCTCTTAAATTTGATACGAACTAATTTATCAATGCTTGCTCATATTTTCTGAATAACTGGAATTGTATTATAAAAGGCGTTACTTATACTTGTATCTTCAAGAGTTTTCCTTTACTTTCCTTTAGAAGTTTCAAAACTTCCATTCTGAATTAATTTTTGCATAGAATAAGAGGTAAGCTGTGTGTTTTCATTTTTCTATATGTAGTTATCCAGCTTTCTCAGCACCATTGGTTAAAGACATTGTCTTTTCTTTCAAGTATGTTTTTGGTGCCTTTGTCAAAAATCAAATGACTGTACCTGCATAGGCTTATCCACCCCTCTTCCCCACCCCATCACCCACTGGTCTTCATGAATTTTGTGTCAGTAGTACATACTAATTTTATTACTATTGACATGTAATATAATTTGAAGTCAGGCATTGTGATACTTCCAGTATTGGTCTTCTTGCTTGGAATTGCTTTGGGTACATAGGATCACTTGTTTCCATTTGAATTTTACCATTTTTTCTACTTTTTGTGAAGAACAACAGTGAGATTTTGATTGGGATTTCATTGAATCTGTACATTGCTTTTGGTATATTCATTTTCACAATAGTAATTCATAACGAAATAGGTCTTCACCCGTTTGTTGGGTTTATTCTTATGCATTCAATTTTTAAGGTTATTGTGAATGGGATTGTTTTAGAAAAGGACATTTTGAAGTAAGATAATGAGTTTTGAACATTGTCCATCATCATTGCAGAGGGGTCAGGGCTCAGGAATTAAGTGTTAAGAAATTGGAATAATCACAATTAAAGTTGCTAATCGCATAGAAAAAAGTATATGTAAGATTTGGAGGGCTCAGAATAAAACAATTCATGGGGGACTGCATGCAATTCCATCATAGATTTATGGTATAACTTTTATTCACATTACCGGCTGTCCGATCTTAAGGATTTTTTTATCTCCATGTTGAACTCTTAAACATCAACTTAACAGGAATATCATTGAATGTAGTCTTTATCTAAAGTTCAAGTTATTCTCTGAAATTATTGAGATATTTTTCTCACTTTGGAGTAGTAAC
This sequence comes from Dipodomys merriami, assembly GCF_024711535.1. Classification (NCBI taxonomy): domain Eukaryota; kingdom Metazoa; phylum Chordata; class Mammalia; order Rodentia; family Heteromyidae; genus Dipodomys; species Dipodomys merriami. Next base: position 50,518 of record NW_027203432.1, on the reverse strand, counting down.
GTGATATGAAAACTAGATGACTTTTTAAAGATTCTTTAGGGTATTACATGCTTTGAGAACTTGTTCATTTCTTTCAAGGTGGAATGTTATTATGGTGAAGCTTTATCGGTCCACAGAATATGAGGAAAAGCCAAATCTCTTTAGAGTGTCTCAGATGTTAGAAGTCATTAGAGGAGCATGTAAGATCATTGGACAGAAAGAAAACTCAAAACCACAGTCATGAAAAACTTCTGAAGTGCAAGCAGTTTTCTACCCAACATTTCCAATAAGGAAAGGAAGGTTAAGAATTTTGAGAAAAAGAATGTGGAAATATCTGTGTATTTTTTCCTTGGCAACAGTCATCATTTCCTTTCTTCTCCCTTGCTTCCATGTTAGTCATTTGGCTAAAACATCTTTGCTATTTCTTTGTCACTGTGACCCTTCAAGGTAACATGGAAAGATGCATGAGCATCAGTCCCCAAGACCTGAGGATATGACTAAGTTCTTCCACTTATTTGACAGTGTTTCAATTATTTACTGCCGAAAAACAAGTCACCTTATGAAATTGCCATTTTGGCAGTTTTTATTTCCAACACAGTGAATAGACAATTTTTAAAGGTATTTTTCATCAGCCAATTATTTCTGATATCAAAGGATTTCAGATAAAGGTGTCATTACATAGTGCTCTATACTACTATCAAGAAAACCTAATTCCTACCAGTCACTGAGGCACTTGCCTGTCATCCCAGCTATTAGGGAAGAAGACATTAGTGCATAGAAGAGTTCCAGGTGGGAATCAGGCAAAAAGTTAGTGAGACCCTTATCTCAACAACAGGCTGAGCATAATGGCGTAAGTCTGTGATCCCAATTACTGCAATGCCAAGGTACTAGGCTCATGGAGGAAGTTCAAAGTTCTAGGCAGGCCCAAACAAAACAAAATCAGAAGACCTATTAATGCCTACCAGAAAAAATAAAGCCAAAAGTGCTGAGAATGGCAGAATGCCTGCCAAGTATGAAATTCTGTGTTCCAATCCCACTACTGTCAGAACAAAAACAATGAGCCTACTTCCTAGGACTTCTTATGTAGTGTCTAACCTCAACTGTTTCCTAATTAGAAATCTGAGAATAAACTAATGGAAAAAAATTTAAGAATTCTTATATTATTTTAAAGCAGGGGAAAATAAAATTTAGGTGAATATGTATCTCTTGAAGTGCATCAATATATCACAATTAAGCTCACAGAGTTCAAGACATCTTATCGAAGAAAAAAAGCATAGCTTTTCTGGGGCTATTCAAACTTTATCATATTTTTCTTCCCCCAAAGGCAGTTCTGGCTAAGCAAATTCATTGCCTTAGGGGGGAAAATGTACTATAACATTGTCCTTATCTGGAGAACGCTTTCTAGAATAGTAAGTAGGTATGGACACTGTTTAGAAACACTGTTTATCATGTTTACAAAACTATAAAGTGGATAGCTATCAAAATAAAACAACGTCCTGACTATTTAGAGAGACTACTTGACAATAGGAGACCTTAATAAGAGGAGTGAAAAGCAAAAGGATTTGTTTCAACAGGATTCTTCAGTTTATTAGGATTCTTAACCTCCCCAAAACTAATTTCATCCCAATGTTCTAACCTGTAAATTCATTCAGAATAAAGAAAATGAAAACCTGTATTGTCAAAATAGATGCATGCTCAACATAATCAATAAAAAAGTGTCAACAATGTGAAAGTCGAATATTGGGGTATTGGGGGATGAAGTGGCACATTACTGCAATGAGATGTGCTGCATTATTACTACAGTACTGGTTATTCAAAGCAGGAAAGTAATTGGGCAAAATACTTATTGGCTCTGGAGGATCTAAAATGATATGCATTTCGGGGCTGGGAAGGTGGCTCAGTGGTAGAGTGCTTGCTTGCATGTATGCATGAGGCACTAGGTTTGATTCCTCAGCATCTCATAAGCAGAAAAACCCAGAAGTGTTGTGGCTCAAATGGTAGAGTGCTAGCCTTGAGCTGAAGAGCTGAGGGACAGCACCCAGACCCAGAGTTCAGGCTCCACAACTAACAACAACAAGAAAAAAAATATGTAGGTCAATTCTATGTTTCAGTATTTTATTATTAACATTACTGTACAATCACATTACAAAACCACAACTACATTTACACGTCATGTTTAAAATGTTTTCTCAAAAAGTTAACCTGTCCTGTTTTTTTGACTTTCTGTCTTTTCATAAAATTGCAGTTAATGCCATTATATTTTCCTTCTCTCATTTGATATATATTATCTTTTTTAAAAATTTTAATTTTATTTTCAAGATCATGTACAAGGGGTTACACTTACAGAAGTAAGGTTGAGTACATTTATTGTCAAACCTGTCACCCCTCCCTCATTTTTCTCCCACTTTCCCTCCCCTTCAATCCCCCCGACAAGTAGTACGGTTAATTTGCAAAATTTTATCTTGTGTGTATTGCTGTTGCATTGGTTTGCCTGTTGTTCTGTGTCTCAACATTTTGTTGTTCCTCTTTCCTTCCCTTATTCAGATAAACATTTATACAATACCAAGAGTAACAAAATCAAATACAGTGACAACAGGGAATAAACCATAGGAAAAAAACAAAAGAAAAAAGAAATCACATGGTATATGAAAAAAACAACAAAGGAAAACCTCTTGTTTCCATGTCTTAGAGTTTATTTCACTTAGAATCATCTTATATGGTCATGCGTACATAGCTATTGAGCTATTCTACTCATTTGCTAGGACTATCCTAGACATATACTAATTATTATAAATGAGGGAAACCATGGTACCTATGTGTCTTTGTGCTTGGTTTACTTCACTTAGTATGATGTTTCCAGGTCTTTCCATTTCCTTACGAATGAGGTGGTGCCATTCTTTCTGATGGAAGCTTAAAATTCCATTGAGTGTATATATACCACATTTTCTTGATCCATTCATCTAATGAGGGGAATTGGGGTTGGTTCCATTTCTTAGCTATGGTGAATAATGCTTCAATAAGCATAGTTGGCCTGGTAGCTTTAGTATGGCCTTGTTTGTGAGCATTTGGGTAAATGCCCAAAAGTGGGATTGCTGGGTCATAGGGGAGCTCTATGTGGAGTCTTTGAGGAACATTCCTACTACTTTCCAAAGTGGTTGAACAATTTACGTTCCCACCAACAGTGCAGTAGGGTTTCCTTTTGGCCACATCCCCTCCAGCATCTGTTGTTATTAGATTTCTTGATTCTAGTCATTCTAACTGGGGGGAAGTGGAATCTCAATGTTGTTTTGACTTGCGTTTCTTTTATGACTAGAGAAATTGATCATTTCTTCATGTGTCTATTGGTTTTTCTTATTTCCTCTTCAAAGAAGTCTCTCTTTAAGTCTTTTGCCCTCTTATTAACCCAGTGGTTCTTTGAGGATTTGTTCTTGGGGAATTTAATTTGTTGAGTTCTAAGTATATATTAGATATGAGACCCTTGTCTGTTGCATGACTAGTGAAGATCGTCTCTCAATCCGTGGGCTTTCTATTGTTCTTGCTAGCTATGTGCTTTACCATGCAGAAGCTCTGCAGTTTCATGCAATCCCATTTGTCCAACCTTTCTATGATTTGTTGTGTTTCTGCGTCTTTATTAAGAAAATTTCAACCTGTGCCAAGGAGCCCTGGAGTTTCTCCTATTCTTTCCTGTAATTTTTTCAGGGTTTCTGCTTTTACCTTGTGGCCTTTGATCCATTTGGAGTTGGCTCTGGGGCAGGGTGATATATAAGGATCTAACGTTAATTGTCTACAGGTTTAATTTTGCCAGCACACTTTGTTAAAGGGGCTGTCTTTCTTCCACTTTATTTTCTTTGGCTCCTTTATTGAAGAGTAGGTGGCCATTCCTGGGTCTTCACAGTTCTATACTATTGTTCCTCAGGCCTGTTTTTGTGTCAGTACCAAGCTGTTTTGATTACTATAGCTTTGTAATAGATTTTGACGTTTGGCATTGATATTCCTCTAGCACTGTTGTTTCTACTAAGGATTGTTTTTGCTCTTCTTGGTCTTTTATTATTCCATGTTAATTTTTGGATTGCTTCCTCTATTTCATTAAAGAATGATGTTGGGATATTGATAGGTGTTTCATTGAGTTTGTAGATGCCTTTAGAAATATTGCCATTTTTCCCGATGTTAATTCTTCCAATATAGGGAATGGGAGGTTTTTCTACTTCCTTAGTTCTGCTTTAATTTCCTTTTTCAGGTTTTTAAAGTTTTCATCGTAGAGGTCTTTCATTTTTTTAGTTAAGTAATTCCTAGGTATTTTGTGGAGCTATTACAAAAGGAGTTGCTTTCCCAATTTCAGCCTTGCTCTTCTCATTATTGGCATACAGAAAAGCCGTTGATTTTTGTAGGTTAATTTTATACCCTGCTACTTCGCCAAAGGTTTGGATCAGCTCAAGTAACTTGGGAGTAGAGTCTGTGGATCGTGTCATCTGCAAAGAGGGAGAGTTTTACTTCATCTTTCTCTATTTGGATCTCCCTGATGTTTGTCTTAGGAATTCCCGCACTATATTGAAGAGTGTAGAGAGTGTATGGACATCCTTGTCTCATTTCTGATTTTAGGTGAAATGGCTTTGGCTTCTCCTCATTAAGTATAATAATAGCTGTAGGTTTGTTTTACACAGCCTTTATTATATTGAGGAGTGTTCCTATGGATTTCTAGTTTCTCCAGAGCTTTAATCATAAAAGGGTGTTGGATTTTGTCAAATGCTTTTTCTGCATCTATTGAGATGATCATGTGTTTCTTGTCTTTGCCTCTATTGATGTGATGAATTATATTAATTGATTGCATATATTAAACCATCTTTGCATCCCTGGAATGAATCCTGTTTGATCATAGTGTATAATTTTTATGATGAGTTGTTCAGGTTGATTGGCTAGAATTTCATTCAGAAGTTTTGTATTGATGTTTATCAAAGAAATGGGTGTGTAGTTCTCTTTCTTTGATGAGTCCCTGTATTGTTTTGGGATGAGGATTATGCTGGCTTTGTAGAATGAGTTTGGTAGAGAAATTTCACCTTCAATTTCATTGAAGAGTTTGAGGAATATTGGTGTAAGTTCTGCTTTGAAGACCTTATAGAATTCAGCTATGAATCCATCTGATCCTTGGCTTTTCTTGGATGGGAGGTCTCTTATTGCCATTTCTATTTCATTACTTGACATTGGTGTATTTAGTTAGTTTAAATCTTCTTGGTTTAGTTTGGGCATATCAATATATGGTAGAAATTCTTCCATTTCTTCCAGATTCTCAAATGTATTAGTATAAATGTTTGAGAAGTATTCCCTTATAAAGGTCTGAATCAAGGTTTTATCTGTTGTGATGTTTCCATTCACATCTCTGAATTAGTTATTTTGATATATTCTCATTTTTAGTAAGATTTGCTAAGGGTCTGACAGTTTTGTTAATTTTTGAAGAGCCAACTCTTTTGTTGATTCTTTCTATATTTTTATGGACTCTAATTCATTTAATTCTCATTTAATTATTTTTTTTTCATTTACTGGATTGGGGGGTGGCTTGTTGCTTGTTTTCAAGGAGCTTAAGGTGCACCATTAAATTGTTGGTTTGAGATTTCTCCAATTTGTTGATGTAGGCATTCAGAGCTATAAATTTTCCTCTGAGCAATATCTTTGCTGTGTCCCAGAGGAGTTGGTGTTTGGTGTGTTCATTTTTGTTAAAAACCATAAACATTTGCATTTCCATTCTGATTTCTTCAATGACCTACTGGTGAGTCAATAATGTGTTATTCAGTTTCCATGAGTTACAGGATTTTCTATATTGGCTTTTGGTATTGAGCTCTAATTTTACTCTAGGTGGTCTGAGAGAATATAGGGAATGATTTCAATAATTCTGACTTTGCCCAGATTTGCTTTGTGAAAGTTTGGCATAAAATCTATCAAGCAAATAGTCCCTATTAGCAGGCTGTAGTGGCAAACCTAATGTCAAATAAAATAGACTTCAAATTAAAAATTAGTGTAAAGGGGCAAAGAAGGTTATTACATACTAATAAAGGCACCTTTCCTACAGGAGGATCTTACCATACTAAATATCTATCTACATCAAATGTCGGAGCACCCAACTTCATCAAACAATACTTACAGTAAAAGCACACATATATCCAAACACATTGATCATTGATGACTTTAACACACCACTGTTGCCGCTGTATAGATCTGTTGAGCGCCCACAGTAAAGCTCAAAGGTCATCTTGACCCCTGTGCTCACTTGAGGGCACATACAAGAAACTGGCTTACTAGAATAACACCAGGTGCCCGGGATTGCTTTTTATGTTTGCAGAGTTTGTTTTACTTTCTACCAGTTGAACTTGTCTTGTTTTTATTGCACTCTGTTTTTATTGAAATTTTCCTTGTTTCTTGGATTATTGTAACCTTATGTTACCTCTTGACTTCTAATAGTATATATTAGGGAAAGTTAAAAATAAACGGTGCTGCGGTCTTGAGCTGCAGACCTTCAGGCCCCATCATCCTTCTTCTTGTGTATTTTTTTCCTCATCCTCACCCCCTAATTCAGGATTCCCTTTCGTTGCTGGCAGGCTACGGCATAGATCAACACAGCAAAAACTCAACAGAGAAACCTCAGAACTAAACAACTGAATAAACCAAACTAGACTTAACTGACATCTACAGAATATTCCAACCAGCAACACCAGAATATATGTTCTTCTCAGCAGCACATGGATTCTTCTCCAAATAGATCACATTTTATATATATATATATATATATATATATATATATATATATATATATATATATGTATAAACTCATGTGTCATTTTTTATCCAGTAACAGAACTTGAACTCTGGGCCTGGACACTGTCCCTGAGCTCTTCAGTTCAAGGCTAGTGCTCTACCAATTGAGCCACAGCACTACTTCCAGTTTTCTGGTGGTTTATTGGAGATAAGAGTCTCATGGACTTTCCTGCCTGGGCTGACTTTAAACTGCAATCCTCAGATCTCAGCCTTCTGCGTGGCTAGAATTTTAGGCATGGGCCACTGGTGCCCAGCTCATGTCTCACTTTTTCATAACAAAATTGTTAAGCATATTGTAGAAATATTTATTATTTAGTGATATACATTATAAATATTTCCTTACTTGCCACTATTGTTAATATTGTTTCATATATTTAAATACTGTTGAAGACCTCAGTATGAATATGATGTAATTTATTTAAACATTTTCTAACAGCTTCCGTTTTTTCACTCCGCAAAGAATTAGTTACCATCATTGTACACATATCTTTGCTTTCTTTAGTGCATATTTCTGCAAATGTTACTTAAACAATATTCTTTTTTGTGCAAGTACTGAGGTTGTAACACAGGGTCTCACACTCTTGTTTAATTTTTACTGCTCAAGGCTGATATTCTACCATTTGAGCCATATCTCCAAATCTGGCTTTTTGCCAGTTAATGAGAAAAAAGTGTCTCATGGATTTATATGCTTGGGCTGGCTTTAAACTGTGATTCTAACATCTCAGCCTCCCAAGCAACTAAGATTACAAGCATAAGCCACCAGGGACTGGCTCTAAAATAGAATATTAATGAAATGCTCCTAATATTTCTCCATTATATAACCCCAAGAAATGTAGTATAGTATTTCCCTAACCAACAAAAGCATCATATTTAGTCTTTTGAATTTTTGCCAATAAATGCTCTTGCTTTGCTTTAATTTTCATTTTTCCAATTACCATTAAGCATATCATGCTCATTGGCCACTTATAATTCTTTTATAAATTGTTCATTTGTGTCTTCTATTGGCACTATCATTTCAATGAAGAAAAACAAAAAGTGAAAAACTCTTGAAATTAATATTATTTACATTAAAAACTATAGAATACATCTATGTTAAGTAATGGGCTTTGAGATGATTTTTTCTGCAAGTTTTAAATATTTATGAGGCTACTTTAAAGGATTATTTTATTTTATGATAGAGACACAAGCTCCCTTCTGCTGTTGGTTCAGTTTCTTCTGTTCTCTGACAAGCCTCTTGGGGGACTGATTACTAAAAAAAAAGCCATAGAAAGCTGGAATGGTTTATTTATTGTGATAAGGATACAAGGCTTTTCTAAGCCTGAAAGAGCACTTATAAAGAATAGTTATGAACCTTCTGCTACTGTACAGCCCAGGTTTGGCATGTTATCCCTACAAAATATGGCATCCGTATGCTTTGCCTATCCATGGTTTCAGTTGGTGAAATTGAACAAGTAAATCACATAAGAATCTGCTGGAAGAGTCAAAGTCAATTTTAAAAAGGCAATGTTTTATGGTAGAAATGATTCACAATGTCATAGAATAGTCCCCTGTGCCCTGTGTAAACTTTAAAACATCTCTGAAAACTGTAGCTGTTTTGTGCTTCTGAATAAATTCTGATATTGGAGACAATTGAGTCCATGCTGGAATATTCAGGACATTGACTTTTGTTGGTCTTTTCATTGTTGACCTGCTCAAACGTGAGGCCTGAAGGAAGTTCTGAGCATCTCTGAGGTATATGGCATAGATTGGAAGGGGAGAGGACTGAAGCTTAGTTACCAGGCTGTGAAAATAATCTGGACGTTAGGTGAAAATCAAACTTAAAAGTGGAATAAAGTGAGAAATATCCAAGATTGAAGGATTCTGGAGCTAGACTTTTGGAGTTAGATAAATTTGAGTTCTGATCTTGGTTTCTTTCCAGTTGTGAGAATTTGATCAAGTAATATCTATTTTACAGTCTCATTTTTCTTCAACTTAAAATCAGGATAATTATTCACTTGGTCTGTGAGATATTTGAAGGAGTTAAGTGGGATAAAATAAAACAATTATGCAGCACGTGGTATATACTGCTCAACAAATATGTGCTTTTACTTTGGAAAGTTTGATAAACCTAGATTAGTCGCCTGAAATTTATAAAGTTTAACAGGGAGCAGTCATGGAGTGGGGTTTGAGTATTTTACCACAGAGGACCATAGAGTTCATTCAGAAGGAAGTCTTGTACTTATCCTTTGCTCCATGCTTATTCCTTGCTCCCTCCTCTTTCTGAATTCTTAAGAGCTTCAGAACCAGGAATGGCTGACCTAGAAGCCTCAGAACCAGGAATGGCTGACCTGAGGATGATACTCTCATATATTTAGTTTATACCCACTTAATAGTCTAATGTTAATATTTGCTTCAGATCTTACAGTGAGGATAAAGTGGTCTTGAGGTAGGGGCAAGGAGACAGTCAGAAAAGTTCCAACTGTAGATGGTGTGAGAGAAACAAGAAAGGAAGGAAGGAAGGGAGACGAAGGGAAGGAAAGGAGATCAAGAAGGGACAGAAGGTGGGAGGGTGTGTGATCACTTCTGACAATGAAGAAAGAAGATCAAAGATGCAGTCATTTTCTAGCCAGAAACAGAGCAATAGGGAATAGCATTCGTATAATAGGAGTCTTAGTCAACACACACAGCTACCATACTATAATTTTCAGCACTTTCTCTCCTCATTTAATGAGGCATATTTTTCCTTGGAAAGATTTCCATCAGTTCCTTTCATCACTTATTTATAATGTGTTTACATAAAATGGTTCCTGTTGCATTTGAGACAGTTATTAGCGGCAGCCAATGACTTTTACTAATTGAATCTAACAAAATATTTCAAAAAGAACATGCATATTTTTTATCACAAACTAAGTTTGCAGAAAAGTTTTCTGAGAACAGGGTTTCTCCAAATGATTCAGATTTCTGATATAGCAAGTTATGTGATATGTCTATTGATAAAAATAACCCTGAGGAGATGACATTGCAGAATATCTTACCTCACTGCAACTGAACTTAACTAGTTTATTTCCATTTTATAAATAACACCTCAAATTAAATTTCTTTCTGATTGACAGTTCTGTATAAATCTATAGGTACAGTATGGTATTTTGATTCATAAATATATTGTGTCATGATCAACTTAGGGGTAATTAGCACATCCATGATTATACATTTTTTCATTTCTATTTTGAGCACATTCAAGATCCTCACTTCTACTTTCTATTTTCTAACTATATCTTCTAACACTGACTGTGAACCTTGTATCTGGGATTATTATGAATCCTGAGTCTCAGAGTAACCTGCCTACAGCTTCTAGAAGACACAGGTGGCAATATCTCTGAATGTCGATTTTATTCAACCTTTATGGGTGAAAACATTTGATATTAAATAAAGGTAGATAATCTGGTGATGCATGCTCATCAGTGTGGAGCAGAAACAATGTCATCACAAAGCAGATTCTGGAGTCTTACCATTTTGATACTCCATCTGTCAACTTTATTAGAATATCCAGGGGCTTCCAGTGGCTCTACTAAGATACCTGTGTCTTAAGAGGGATCAACTCAAGTCTAGGTTAGTCGCCTCTGTTGTTCCCTTTCACAAGTTGACCCAGGCTTCATGCGTTCTACCCAAAGAATGGAGACAACACAAACATGACCATATAGCTTGAATATTAAAGAATCTGGCCATTTAAAAAATCTACAATTTGCCCAGGCTTAGTACATGTGCCTAGTGTGGATACTCTGAGCCATATGTGTCTGCTGCTTGGCATTCTATAGATTTCCTTCACTTTCTAGAAGATCTTCTTTCTTCTGCATTGAGAAGGAATATGCTACTCTCTTCTGTGCTGACTCTACAGGGAATTCCATGTTTTTTCCTGTGATCAGGGACATTTCCCTTATATAAAATAGGCCTGTGATCATGGGAATGCAGTGTGGAAATGAGATCTTCCTGGGGAAAGATAAAGGTTTGTTTCCTTCCACAACTAAAGTTAATGTACAAGCAACACACATAGTATGTATTACAAATTTACGTATAAATATAAATACAGATACATTTTACAAATAGGTACAATTTTTGGCTTTCAACTCAATTGTATCTGTTCTGTATCCTTTTTTTTGAGTCTTTCAAGAAGAGTTCTACTCTGTCCCTACTCAATCCCAAGGAACTAATGTTTTCTCCAAATGCCAAACAAAGAATAAAAGAAATATAATTATTCTATTAGCACAATTGGTCTGAACACTGTCACCACTTGTTTTGGGATACTAATCTCAGAAGGGTTCCTATAGGGCCAGTGTCATTTTTCCACAGTTTCATTCTTGTTGGTTCAATGGACTTCTTCATGTCCACTAAGGCTATTGCTACTTTAGTTTATGCTTCTAAGATCAACCATTGCTTCCTCAAACATGGCTTTATGCCTCACAGCTGAATCTGAATAAATAGGCAAGCCTTAGTAAAACATAACACTGCAAACAATTTTTCACACAAATGGCAAGGCCTAATCTGCCTTCACGTTAGAATGTTTCTTGCTGCTTCTGTCCAGTAGTTACCATGAAAACTTAAAAAGGATTACTCTAGACATGTGTGACCAAAGAGACAAGGGGGAGCCCTGGGACAGACCTCAGTTAGCACCCTAGCTTTTTTCTTCCTCTGTTTTTAATTGGTAAGAGTATATGTTACATGAGGCAGTTTTAGTTTACAAATCAAGGAGTACATTCCAAAGGTAGATAACAGGACATCAGAATGTAGTAGAAATTGGGCACACAAAAGACAAGACATTAATCCGGTTTTTGGACAAGATCACTGTAATGTTAAGCTCTCAGAATCCCATGTCTTTCCTCAAATGCTGGCTAGAGCAAGCACAAGCCAGCAGTTTTCCACTGCACTGAGGCTTTCTCCACATACCATGTCCAACCAGACTTTCTGCACCCAGCCATAGTTCCCATTAAGCTCTAGTGTCCCAATGGTTTCCCAACTAGAAAACCTTTTTTGGGAATACTCACACCTAAGAAGTAGTTTTTAAAACATATTTTTGAGTATCAAAAACAGAAAGGGCTCATAGATTCTCTTTGGGAAAGCTTTAATTCCTTTTCAAACTGGCTTGCTCTGCCAACAGTGATTTGAATATCAATTATAGTGACAGGGAAATTTTATTATATAACCATGACAATGATTCTCAGGAGAAATGTCTTATTTTCCATTAGTTGTGCCTGTCTAAGTATAGGTTTGAATGTTGAGCAACAATGGTCCCTAAGTCAAAAAGAAAACAAAGTTTTATTTTATTCAATACCTGTTCTGGCAATAAACAGATAAGCCAAACAAAATTTTTAGCTGTATTGGTGTTACATGTCTGTAATCTCAGCTGATCAAGAGGCTGAGGCAAGAGGATCTGAGTTCCAGGTTTATTGTTCTCAAAAGTAATAAAAACAAAAAGGCAAGTGATACAGTACTTCATTAGCATGCACAAAATGCGGAATGCAATCCTTAGTAAAATCCTCAATAAAAGCAGCAAGAACAAAAATAACAAGAGAACCAGCTCTGCACCTAATCTACCATCGTTAAAATATTCCGGTGCTAGATGGTAAAGATGTACTTTATCAGGAAAAGGCATTCCACATTTAAACTGAATTCTTCAATCTATTTTATTCTTGGTTACCTGTCTACATGAGGATGACATATAATGAAAATTCACTATTTTCAATACAAATAGCCATGGCTTGTAGTTTTAGGCAAGCAGTTATGTGTCCAGCCTCTATTCATCGCGTTCAGGTTAGAAGGAAGTACCATAGGTCTGCAAGTGTAAAGATATTTCTACATTTTGGGTATTCGATCTCAAGAAATATTTTTACCTCGGTGTTTTGAATTTTTGTGCAAATAAAGACATCTTTACACTTTGTCAGTGTGTCCTTTACTCCTGTGTAAGTATACTACCAACAGATATTACAGGAAATCAAATTGAAGTAATTTCAACAGATTAGAATTCGGTATGTTCATTATAAAGGAAGATACTTGAAAGAGGTGAGTGAGGTGAAGAAGAAAAAGGTAGATGAGTGAAGAGGGGAGAATATAGTCAAGAATTCAATGCATATTCTACAAAATTAAGTGAAAGAAGAGTTGGGTTGGGAGGGAGGGATGAAAATGCTGAAGGGGTGACACCGATTAGCATACTTTGCATTGAAAAATTACTCTGTTAAATATAACTCTTTTGTATGACTACTTAAAGACAATAAAAATAACGAGCCAATCTGTGAAACATGAATATAAAAGTTTATCTTATCACTTGCTGGATTACATATGGTTTTAGCGTTTTCTTTGTCATATCATCAATGACACTATTAAAACTATTAAAACTAAAAGTATACTAAAAATAAATCAGTATAGACACATGCTCAGTTTTCTCAAAATATATAATGAAGCATTATTGTTATGATACTGCATAACTATCAATAATTTAAAAAGTACCTATGCTGAATGATTAAAAACTAAAATTTTACTAGGAAAGTTTTACTTTGAGTATGAGAATGAAAATACAAAATGGCAAGGAGAGCAGATTTGGAAAAGCATGGCTTGCCCCCTATAGCAAGTCTTCATCTCTAGAATCCATTTGGGATCTGACAAACATGAGTGGTTTGTGGATCAAATCCAACTTATTGGCATTATTTTCTGTAAGGGAACAGTTATTTACCAAGCCTTTAATTCATAGCACTTTGTGTAGAGTGTTGCAAATATCTTGAAATGGTCATGGCATAATTCACAGATACCAATAAATTTTAAAAAATGAAAACATTCTAAAAATTGTGAAATTAAAAATAGATTTTCTACATTTCTTGAAAATGAGACTTAGTTGCAATCATGTAGTATGTAAGTCCCATCAGGACCATACATGATGCCAGGAGATGCTAACCACATGAGTTCTGAGTAACTAATGGTCCCTATAGTTACATACACTCTGGACTTACATATATCATCTAGCTTACACCATTCCCTTTTGTTTCCTAGGCAACCAAATTGAGTTCTATATAACATAAATCACAAATCACTATTGCTTCCTATTTATCTATGGAAATCATCAGCATATATACATTGGGTTAATTCAGAAGAGTAAAAGGGCCTTTACCAATGGGAGTCAGCTAGTGATTCCCAACAAGAATGCGTCAGGTTTGATCAAATAGGAAACTGGGAAGACATTTAGTAACTATTCTAACCAAGAAGATTCAAAGATGAGTCCACAAAATGAGCAGAAAAGAGGTACAAAGTCTATTTAACAAAAGGCAGTTGAATGACCCCAATTGTCTAGCAGCAGAGATTATTCAGACACAGAAATCTAGCTAAATCTGGCCCAAATCACTCCAGAATATTTGTCTATACAGACAAGGAACTAGTGACAGGAATGGTTTGCCTTGACAGCTCCACTCTTTAAAAAGTTGGGATTTAGTTGCTGGTATTTCTGTGTGGTTGCTGCTGCCATCATAGCTGGGCATCTTCTATTGCTCACTGCTCATATAATGTATGAACAACCACTGCTGTCAGAACTAGATATTAACACCACAGGTGGGGTAACGAGTTGCTGCCACCCCTCTTACTGTGAACCTTCTGGTCAGAGGACAAATGCATAAGGCCTTTTGCCTCTGTGCCTGAGGAAACTCCCATGGCCAGATAGGAGTCACTACCCTCCTTGGAGGAATTACTACCCTGTGACCTGTTTGAACTGCTAGTGCCTCCATTTTTGTAACCTCCAGAGACAGTGAGCTTCTGTCTCTAGCATAGTATTTACTTGTGATCAAAATCACTAATTATGACCAAAGTAGCTACAGGGAGATTACATTGATTTTAGTGTCTACAAAGGAGTGAAACCAACAAAATGGTACCTCAAAACAAATGTTTTATGAGGCAACTCTTATTAAGCAAATTCATAAAATTGATCAAAGACCACCAAATATACAAATCTCAAAGTGAAATGCAAGAAATATGAAAAATAAGGTAGTACAACATCTCCCCCAAATCATTACTCTCTAGCAACAGATTGCAAAGACATTGAAGCATTTTAATATCTTAAATGAATGACTATAATAAGCTGCCTGGAAAGTTGGGCACTGGTGGCTCACACCTGTAATCCTACTCAGGAAGATGAGATCTGAGGATTGCAGTTCAAGGCCAGCTTAAGTAGAAAAGCCTATAGGATTCTTTCTCCAGTTAACCACCAAAAAGCAAGAAGTGGATCTTGTGGCTCAAATGGTAGAGTGTAGCCATGAGTGAGAAACTAAGGGAATGTACCCAGGCTCTGAGTTCAAGCCCTAGTCTCAGCACAAAAAAAATGAACAAATAAAAAAATTTCATAGGATAGAAGAGAATACTGCTTAAATGAAGTTAGAAAGGCAATGAATGAGTCAAAGACACAGGAATTTTGAAAACAAATCCAATGCAAATCTTGGAAATGTAAAGATCAATAAGTCAAATAGAAATCTCAGTTGAAAATTTACAAACAGACTAGATCAAGTAGAAGTAAAACAAAAATTTTTAAACTTGGAAAATAGGCCTTTTGAAATATTATATTCAGACTCCCAGCTCCTCCCTCCCAAAAAGGAAGACAAACAGAACATTCAAGAATTTTGGGACACCATTAAGTGCACAATAAAACATCATGTCTTTGCTGAACAAAATGGAGTTTGACTAGATGCTATAAAACAAAAGAAATGTTGGAAATCATACAAACACAATGAGGCAGAACAACAGCTTAGAATAACAATGGGTCACTAAGGGAGCCATAGGAAAATTAAGAAATTCCCTAAAACAAACATAGCAAGACACCATACCCAAACTTATAAAATGAAGCAAGAACAGTAATGACAGAAATCTCTACACAAAGAGCAACTATATAAAAAACACTAAAAATGATTTCAAATAAACTAACAATTTCAAACAAATAACCATCAAGGATTTAGAAATCAAGAACAAAAAAGTATTTTTAAGTATATATTTTTTAGTGTAAAGATACTGAACAGAGGGGTTACAGTTACATGAGTAAGGTAATGAGTACATTTCTTAGACAGCATTGTTACCTTCTCTTTTGTATTTCCCCTACCATCCCTTCCATCCCCACATCCCCGACTACTCCCAACCCCCATGAAGTTGTAAAGTTCATATTCAGTATAGTGTTCTGTATGTCATTGTTACAATGGGTCAAGCTATATCCTTATTTCAGCATTTTGTTATTTCTCTTCCCCTCCCCAAATTAGAAAAATGTATAAACAAGATGCAGGGCACTGGAAACAAATACAATAACAACAGGGGTTATACCATGGGGGGAAGAACATATAAAAGAAACAAAAAAATCACATAGGACATTATAAATACATTTAAAACAATAGCAAGAAGGATGAAAATCTCTTGTGTCTTGGTGGTTCATTTCACTTGGCATCATCTTATATGGTCATACACACATAGCTTTTGATCTTTTCTTCTTGTCCTAGACGTATACGAGTTATTTCAAATAAGGGAAACCATGGAACCAACAATGCAATAGGGTTTCCTTTTGGCCTCATCCACTCCAGTATCTGTTATTATTAGATTTCTTGATTCTAGCCATTCTAACTGGGGTGAGGTAGAATCTTAACTTTGTTTTGATTTGCATTTCATAAAAAGATATTTTTTAAAAACACTCAAATAACAAGTAATGAAATTAAACCAGTAAATTACAATTTTCCCAACGAAGTGAAACTCAGGATCAAGTGGCTTGCTGTTGAAATTTTACTATTTTAAAGTCTAATGTTAAATTTTTCTCAAACTATGCCATATAACAAAAAGGGGAAGCACATACTCATTCTGAGTCTAGCACTCCTCTGCAGAGAACCACACAGAAATAAAACAAAAACATCTTGAATTCAACACATCACAAAGATCATACACTATGACCAAGTTTCATCCTAGGTATGCAAGGATAGTTCAAACTATCAATGAATATATATGTCATATAAACAAAATGAAGGGGAAAGATCATAAGAGCACCATAAAAGATATAGAAAAAAACACTTAATACAATTCAACATCTTTATGGAAAAAGCCCTGAAAAAGCATTATATTTCCTGTTATGTCTGATAAACACTACCAACATCATACTGAATACAGAACAATTTAAAGTGTTGTCTCTAATATCCAGGTACATGACAGGAATATCCACCATTAAAAAGTATTAGAAAGTTTAGAAAAATGAGGTAAGTGAGAATTAAAACATGAATAAAGAAAGAAGAAATAAAATTACCCTTGTTACAAATACAGATCTGTACATAAAAATCTAAATATGCCACCAATAAGTTCTTGGAAGAGATAAATTAACCAAAGCAGTGGAATGTAAAACTAAAATTGATTTCATTCATATTAGTTACAGAAATCTACTTTAACCAAGTAACTGAAAGACCTGTAGAATGAAAGTTCTGAAACAGTGATAAGAGCAATTGAAGAAGCCAATTAAAGATACAAAGGTCTCTCACATTTATGAATTAGAAGAATTAGTTTTATGGAAATGTCCATACCACACAAAATGATTTGTAGCTTTATGCAATCCCCATCAAAATATCAATGATATTCTTCACAGAACTAGCAAAACAATCCTAAAATTCAAATGGAAGAAAGACCCCAAACATCCCAAACAATCTGGATCAAAAAGAAAGAGGGATTATAATTCATGATTTCAAGAGATACTACAGAGCCACAGGAAACAATATGGCATAGTACTGGAATAAGAACAGACACACAGCCATTAGAAATCCCAGAAATAAACCCACACATCTAGCCAACTGATTACTGATGATGGGACCCAAAATATACATTGAAAAATAAGACAACTTCTTCAACAAATTGCAGTGGGAAACTGGAATATAAACATGTAGAAGACTGAAATTTAACTACTCTCTCACCAATCACACAACTCAATTCAAAACAGACAAAAACCCAAATGTAATACCTAAAACACTGAAACTGCTAGAAAAAAACATAAGGAAAACACTGGTAGACATTGGAAGTTATTTTTTGGTTAGGACTCCAGGAGTGTAGGAAACAAAAGTAAGAACTGATAAATGAGATTCCACTTAACTGAAAAGCTTTTGCACAACAAAGCAAACAACCAGGCAAAGAGACAACCTACTGAATGGAAAGAAATACTTGTCTGCTATTGATCTGACAAGTGAGTTAGTATTAGAATATATAAATAATTCAGCAAAATTAACAAAAATCCAGTAATCCAACCAAAAAAGGTCAAGTAGGGTGAATAAGAATTTCTCAAAAGAAATACAAATGTTCAATAAATACTTTAAAAATAGTATCAGAACACAGCAAATCAAAACCACGAAGATACCAACTCATTCCAATTACACAAGGCATTATCAAAGAAATAAAAATAAATGCTAATGAAGTCATGGAAGGAAATAAAGTATTTTAAATTAGTAAATCTACTCTAGAAAACAGTATGGAAGTACCTCAAAAATGAATTTTACTTTCTGTGGATATGTACTCATACGTGGAATTGCTAATCATATGGTAGTTTTTAAATGAATCTTTCCAATCCAGAGTAATCACCATTCTTTACCTACTCATTAAATAAATAAAAGTGTATTCAGATGCTATTGTATTTAAACCCAGGCTTATCTTGGAATTGTGGGGCTAAATCCTCTGCCACATAAGCAATAAAGCAACATAACAAGGCTACTTGGGCAAGCTGAGAAGACTTTCCTCCCTGAATGGGGCACAGTACAAACTAAGGCATAGCTTTTCCCTCTGGCATGGATTTTACAGCACATTTTCTAAAGACTCAGAAAAGCCAACAAATGAATGAATAGTGAATTCTTCCCTTGCCACTCTAGTGGATTCATAAATGGTATTGTAGGATATTGCCTGACTGAATAGAATGAAGACCCTAAGAAAGAACAAGTCCTAAAGCTAACATTACTGAGAAAATGAGTCAATGTCTATCAAAATTGTTTATTCAAGCATGATAAAAGAAAAAATAATAATGGCAACTATTGTCATTGTCTCTCAACATAGACTACGCAGTAGGTACCCATTAAGACTGCCATCCTTACTCAACAGCAATGGCTCCAGAATACCAACTTCAATTGCAGTTTTCTGGATTGGTAGAGATTTGTGCTGAAGCTGCACTTCCCTAACAATAGCATTTTTTCTTATTTTTGTTCAAAATCATTATCTAAACTTTTCAAATGAGGCAAAAAGCAGGGCAGCCTATTTTTCACTGTCTTGGGAGAAGATCATTTAACTAATTTGCCCAAGGAAATTTAGGAGCATGTACTTTGTGCACAGTTAGTAATGATATGTGTTATATGTTACTTGGAGTTTTTTTGTAAGAATGCAAATAATTTTTGTCCAGTTGAAAATATAGCACCAAAAGTTACATGAATATATTGCCTTATTGAATGTTAATTAGCAAATTACTAGCAAAATATTAGCAAATTAGCAAATAATTAGCAACTTAATTTCATCATCCTTTGACTAAGTTCATTTAGAGAAAATTTGAAAGTAAAGATTTTATACAACTTGGAAATCAGCTTCCTAGATGTTAGAGTTGTGTGTGGGGTGAAATCCTAACTATTCAGGAGGCTGAGATTTGATTATTATACTTCAAACCAGCTTAGACAGGAAAGTCCACGAGACTCTTATCTCCACTTAGCTACCAAAAGTAGTGCTAGAAATAGAGATGTGGCTCGAATGGTAGAGCCTTAAGTGAAAAAGGTAAGGGACAGTGTCAAGCCCAAGGTCAAACCCCAGAACTGGTGTTTGAACAGTTATATTCTTAACTTATTGCAGATATGCAATAATTGCTGCTGCTGTTTGTAGCTCTATAGCACTTGCTTCATCCAATCATGCCAAATACTCCCAAAGCTACCCTTGATTTCCCCCAATCCTAGGGCCAGCAGCTGTTGCTGCTGAATGCATATTAATACCAACTAACCAAACCAACAACATTTTTCTTTTCCTCATACATTCCCATGCCTTAACAGGCCCACTAGGGCCTCTTCTAACACAAGGAAACTAGAAATAGGCTGACAAGAGAGTGGAGAAATAATTTGTGGACTTCTTGCTAATTGTGATATTAAGCCAACCATGAAAATGAAGCACTGGAACTGAAATCCCAAAGGTAATTAACTGGAACAAAAAAAGGAAGGTAAGAGGGAAATCCCTGTTTAATTTATAAATTTTATACAATTATAAGTTCTAATTTGGAGGAAATACAATCAAATAAAATTATGTAGCTTACCCAAGATGGCAAAGCTGTGATATAGCAGTACTAGGATTTAAAGACCAACCTCAACTTAAAGATTGGGTTAACATATTTGTTAGGTTGTTTATCAATGATATAATTTTATAAAACCTATTCTAAAAGGTAGACAACAGAAAGCTTGGGTGCTGGTGGCTCATGCCTGTAATACTGCCTACCCTGGAGTCTGAGATCTGAGGAGCATGGTTTGAAGCCAGTCCAGGTAGGAAAGTCTATGAGACATTTATCTCCAAATAACTCCAAAAATCTAGATGTGGAGCTGTCACTCAAGTGGTAGAGCACTAGTCTTGAGCATAATCACACAGACAGCATCCAGGTTATGAGTTCAAGCCCTAAGACTGACACACACATACATACATAAAGGTAAGAAATGGAAGAGGAACAGGATCTGGCAGTGCAATTACAGTATTAAGACTAAACTGAGAAGATTGGTTCCACCAGTGTCTGGAATTCAAAGCAAGCAGATAAAAACATATATGGAGCTGGGTACCAGTAGCTCACACCTGTAATCCTAGCTACTGAGGAGGCTAAGATCTGAGGATCATGGTTCAAAGCTAGCCCGGGCAGAAAAATCCATGAGACTTTTATCTCCAATAAACCACTACAGAACTGGAAGTGGCTCTGTGGCTCAAGTGGTAGAGTGCTCTTCTTGAGCTGAAGAGTTGAGGGACAGCACCCAAGCCCAGAGTTCAAGCCCCATGACCGACCAAAAAACAAACAAACAAACATATATGGATTCTGAAATATCTTCATCCACCAATCTGAAATTCTAAACTTTGGAGTGAAAGAAGTGAAGGGACAGATTAGACAGAGACTTTGGCAGAGGAAACAAACTAGGAATGCTTTAGGTGCCATCAGAACATAAAGCTGCAAAGTTTAGTTAAAAGATTTAGGTAACAAATGAAAGTCTGTGTGGGTATCAGAGGATATTCCATGGTAATTGAATCTCAGGTTTTTTTCTTTCTTCTGGACATCATTTTGCAGCAATTGAGGACTGCATAAATTCAGATGAATGTTTGCCTTCCCTGAAGAACTGGAACTAAAGATTGTAGCATTTTATTTTCTTGGCTTTTCATAACGATGAAATGAGAACATAGGCTTATATTAATAAAAGGAATGCCATATTTAGGTTCAATATGGAATAGGAGAAAAAAAACCGTAATGACCGCTTTACCAAAGATGAATCAAGAGATGAGGGCCATGGTTCAAGTGTTAGAGTATCTTCCTAGCAAGTAGAAAGCCCTTGAGTACAAACCCCAAAACCAACAATAATAAAGAAAAATAAAAAAAGAAAGCAAAAACAAACCTTTCCTTCAAATTGCTTACAGTCCAGAATCAAGTCAAGTATGTATAGGCATATAATATGAAGCAGAATAAACAGATTTGGGGAGAAGAGAAAATAATGTTCCAAGTTCTCACTGAGCAAAGAGGGGCTTATGGGAAAAGTTCCTCTGTGGTAATAATAAAAAAGGATAATCACGCTGTTTATATGCAACTTGAATCCACTTAAAATGTTGTAACATTTCTAGTTTTTCAAATAAGTTTGAATGTAGATAAGATTGAATGTAGAAAAATCTCTTCTGGCAACTACGATTATGCTTTTAAAATTTGTTCAACACCTCCTGCATGCATGTGTATTTGCACACACACACACACACACATTTTATATTCAGTTTGAGGTGTCTGGATATATTAAACAACGTCTTACCATCCTAAATCAATGTAATTCTGGCAGGCAGATGGTGATGACAGAAAATGTTAACAGGAAGCATATAGTTTGGGAGCAAAGTGCATTGGGCCTTGTGCCATTGTTCAGGCCTGAACACTCAAGTTCTTGTGCATTCTTTGATGGAAAGCAACAGAAGATCTGATTTAATCTAAACTTATCCAAATAAACTGAAAAGCACACGAAGACAACTTTTGCAGACATAGTTGAACCAGAAACACTAACACTCACATCAGTAATATTTCTCTATCTGTCTTTACTTTTTTCCAGTTGTGTTCAGCTTTCAAGAATGAGTCATTGCAGACTGAAGTGAGCAACTTGCTAAACACTATCCTTCCCAGTAGAAAAATGGCTATTTCCTCAGCTTCAAGCAAAGGATCAAAAGCCAAATGTCTTTGGCATGCTTGCAGTCATGCACCATGAGAAATCACCTGTTCGAAGAGATTTGCAGCTTTGATTGGCCAGGACCATCTCATTTTCCCATCCCTGGAGCAAAGAATTCAAGGGACATGCTCGAGGTTGTTTTCCAAAAGGAAGGTGATTATAGGCAGGAAGACCTAACAGTTAAGCCCTCTGAGGAAATTATGCATGTGAAGCATGTGAATATTAAACGATTTTGAAATTCCTTCCAGGGAGCTTGAGCGGATAAGTAGGAGTGAGAGAGATGGGGGAGAATCAAGATGCATTGTACTCAAACTGACATGTTGAATTGAAACACTTTTGTACAACTATTTAAGAAAGAAAGTTCTTGAAAGGCTGGTAGTAGGGGGGAGGAGAAAGAGGTAGAGAATGAAAAGAGGAAGGAGGAAAGAATACAGTCATGAAATTCAATCCATATTCTACAAAACTAAGAAAATTGAAGGGAGGAGTAGGTTTGAAGATGAGAAGAATTATAAAAGGGATGACATTGGTCTAGATGCACTGTATTCATAAACTCATTTCTTTTTTTTTTATTTTGTTCCCAGAAATTTTATGTTTTTAAAAAAACTTTCTGCATACATTTAGATAAAAGTTTGAATTATTAAAAAGACAAAATTAGGCCAGGCAACACTAACTATACTAATTATACATCTGTAATACTATGTAAGAATCTGAAGTCTCAGGATTGTGGTTCAAAGCCATCCCAGGCAGTCTTTAAGACTCTTTTATAAACTGATTTCTTGAGTGGTAACTCCTTGGTACAACTACTTAAAGTTTAGAAAAAAACTAAAAGAAGAAAAAGTTATTTGCATGAACAATGAGGCTCTATTTAGAAAAGTATTATTATAGTTTGGAGAATGGATGATTCAATAGGTAATGAGCTTTCCATAAGAAAACGCTGCTCTGGCCATGTTTAGAAGAATCTAAAGACGCCTCTATTGCAAGATAATGATGCTTATTCCTTAAGTGGCTCATTTCCCAACAGGAAGGTCATTCAATATTAATGTTCTCACTAGTACATGACCCACTGTCCTTAAAAATATAATTTTATTTTCAGGAGGCTTCAATGCTTGATAAGAAATGTACTCATTATCTTGCTCATGTAATTATAACCCCTCTGTTCAGTATTTTCATAATAAAAAACATAACTATCTTTTCTTTAAAATGGTCAGTGTTCTCTCTACCTGGCCACAAGCAGTAGCTTACCTTCCCAGAATTTGGCCTCTTTCTAGCTCATTTTCCTACAGGTCATTCTCACTGCTCCTCCCCCTTCTCTGTTATGATTTTATTTTTCTCAGGTAGCATTGCTAATGCAGCATGTACTTCCATTTGTCAACTGCCTTTTTTGGCCGATTTTGTGTCTGGGAGAGTGGGTAGGTACTGGGCTTTGGGCAACAGCTTCTTACCATATTCTGTTCAAGGCTGGCGCTCTAGCACTTAACCCACAACTCCACTTCTGTTTTTTTTCTGTTGGTTAATTTTGGAGATAAGTCTCATGAACTTTCCTGCCTGGGCTGGCTTCAAACTGTGGTTTTTCACATTTCAGCCGCATGAGTAGCTAGGATTACAGCTTTGGGCTACCACTGCCTGGCTTTATTTGGCTGATGTTTGAGTTCATCTCAATGCCATGTTGTTTTTAGTGGTACAAGGCTTTCTCCTTTCTTAATATTGGTTCTTCAACTGGCAGCAGCTGTTATAGGGTTCTAATAATCATAGGTCTGCTGAAACATTTCAGATACAAGACTAAAAACAGAAATGAAGGTAAATTGTGAGCTTATCCGCTGCCTTACCCTCTCCTCATCCCCACCCCCACTGCTGTATCATCTTGTTCTGATTATGGTTCATTAAGTTTTGGCATATTTTCACTACCCATAGTTTAGAAGATATAAAATATGATCCTTTACATAAATTAATCATAGGGGACTAACTATTCTAAGCTTACATATATTTCATTATTTGTCCTGATTTTATTTCCAGATACCCATTATGAGGACATAGTATTAAATGAAGTAATCCTTAAGATTCCTCTCAATATTTTGAATACTGAAATTCGTATGAAACTATGCTTGTGGATTCACATTAATATCTGCCTTCATTTTATTCCTCAGTGAGTAAGTGGCCTCTTCTGACTTCCAAAGTTTTATTGATTCTTCAAAAATACAACTCAGAACATTAGCTGGCATGTCATGAATAATCAGACATTAATTTGTCAAAAAAGATACATTTTGTCTTATGAGCCAGTGTCTTTAGATTTTGCTCATCTCTCATGAGGCATTGTAAAATATCCTATTTTGTAGGATTCTTCCTTCACGTAATTTATAAGTGGTTAACAGATGTCATCCATTATTTGTATTTTGACTTCATTTCTAATTTCCTGATGTAAACAGAACACATAGCTACTAATATTATTCAGCATATATATGACAGGACTGAGCTGAGCATTTATCATCGAAATATAAAAGGGTTTGTTGAGTGATAAACTACATATAATTTAAATTACAAAGTAGATACAGGTACAGGATATAATTTTGATTCAAATGATAAATTCTTTAAGGATGACTTGACTGATATTATCATGGCACCCAAAATAATAGAATCAACAGTGAATGAATAAAAATAAATGAATGTTTGTGTTATACTTTACACTAGGCTAAATTTATAGGATTAAATTTTGTCCCATAGAAATATATACTGGGGTGATAATTCCTGGGATTCTGAAATGAGGTCATATTGAATTTTGAAGGAAGAGGGGAATCTATCCACAGATAGAATACTACAAACACTGGATGCAAATATCTGTATGCCAAAAGTTCCCTAAGGGATGGATAGCAACAACCAAAAAGAAAAACAAAGACTACTACTCACAAGACTTTAGAAGTAACATGGCCCTTGACAGTATTTTGATTTCAGCCTAGTCTTTTGTACTATGAGAGAACACAATTCTGTTATTTAAGCCAGTAATAGAGACTGTGTAATTAGACCCTGCTCTATTCCAGCCAGTGTCTCCAAAATTGGGGCACTCATTTGTAATATGGATTATGCTTTGTCTTCAGTCATTATATTTAGAACTTTCATTTGAGAATTTGCTTTACTATAAAGTGAATGAATGGAAAATTTGCTCTAACAAGTTTGACATCTATAAAGGATTATTTACAATAGTTTTTCCCTAGGCAAGTTATCTTTGTTTTCTGCCAAACCTTTTACCTTTTTTTTTCTTTCTGTGCTGGTCCTATGGTCTGAACTCATGGCCTGTGTTTTACTCTAAGCTTTTGTGCTCACAGCTAGTGCTCTAACTCTTGAGCCACAGCTCTACTTCTGACTCTTTTTTGGTTGGTTAAGTAGAAATAAGGGTCTCATGGACTTTCGTGCCCACACTGTCTTTGACCCACAAACCTCAGATTGCAGACTTCTGAATAACTAGGATTATAGGAGTGACACCTGCACCTGGCTCAAATTATCCTTTTATCTAATCCATTTAGCTACATAGTCTACTTAGTTAAAAAAACTTGACCTGTAACACAATTCTCAAAAGTTTCTATTTTCAAGTACCTGCTCTTTCTAAAATTCTACTTTTTCATATATACCTATCTTGTTAGTCTATCACTTTCATAACATATATAGTTACCACACTTGCCTACAGAGTACACTTATGCTAATGTATATGGCTATCATAAATATTAAGTACATAGAAAATTGAAGACCTAGTTTGGCACTGGTAGCTCCCTGCCTGTAATCCTAGCTACTCAGGAGGCTGAGATCTTAGGAGCAAGGTTCAAATCCAGCCCGAGCAGGAAAGTCTCTGATACTCTTTATCACCAATTAATAATTAGAAAACCAAAAGTGGTTTTGCGGCCCAAAGTACTAGAGCACTAGCCTTGAACTCTTTAAAAAGATCTCAGGCATAGCAGCTACTTCCTGAGTTCAAGCCCCACAAGTGAAAAAAAATTGAAGACCAGAAAGAGAGAGAAAGAGAGAGAGAGAGAGAGAGAGAGAGAGAGAGAGAGAGAGAGAGAGAGAGAGAGAGAGAGAGAGAGAGAGAGAGAGAGAGAGAGAGAGAAACTACATACATAGATTTTGTGAGGCAGCATGAGATACATTTATGTTGTCAACAACATTGAGTCATAAATGATGAAGTTGCCTTAGTAAGCAAACGCTAAGATACAGGATATTAATAATTCTTCTGTCTTCATTGAGAAACAACTTTTTCCCTGTGTTTCATATATTGTATTATCAGCTATTTCAAACTTCCCAACTCAATGTTTTGAACAGGAACTCATATTTTTACATCAGAAAATTCTCCACTCCATTTCCTGTTTGCCATAGCACTTCTAAATTATTGTACAAATATAAAATTTACTCCATGGGTTCATCATAGGACAATTTATAGTAGGTTCTATCTGGGTATCCAATTAAAATTCAAGGACATTTCAAATAAACCAAGATTTGTCATGATTATGCGTTGTTTTCATTTTTTATAATCTCCTTACTTTCTTTGAAATATGTGCTCTAAATCTTGCCTGGGTTCTTCTGGTTTTTGATATAACATGTTTATTTGAACCATTTCTTGCATTCCAGTTTTCTTTCAGGGAGTAAACAAAGTGTGATGATGTGCCAAAATTAGAATGAAGTCTTTTAAAATCTCAGAATATCTTTAGTTGTTCAAAGTTGTTTTGCTGTTTTTCTTCATATTTGTAGGTACTAGTATTATGTAATGACATTTTTTAAATTTAATTTAATTTTATTTGTGAACATACTGTACAGAGGGGTTACAATTACATGGGCAGGATAATGCGTACATTTCTTACCAAGCATTGCACCCTCCTCCTTTGGTTTACCCTTCACATCCCTTCCCAGCCTCCCCCCTGTAATGACATTTTTGTTACTTTATAAAGTCCTGGGTCTGCTCAAATGCATTTATTTTCATTTTATGAGGCTCCTTTACTTAGCAAAACAACCCTCCTAATGCCAATATCCACACAAAACCAAGTAAAGCACTCCATGGAAAATGTAGCAAATTATTGCATTTTAATCCCAATAAACATCAAATTAGAGTAAGACTTTATTTTTCATGTCATTTTGGAAGCATCTATTTACCTGTGTCTGAAACCATTAAGTAGAACATTTGTACAAGATATCTAAATATAAAGAGGACAAGAAGAAGTCAGATAAAATACATTTTATAGCTTGATTAATATATGAAAGTTGTTTTCTCATTAAAAAAGAACATTAACTTAATACTTTCTCTAATGGCACCATTCAAAGAGACACTTACAATATTTGGACAAGTGAGTTACTGGAAGAAATGTGTCTTTCTGGGAATCTGTTCAAACAGTATCTTCAATATAATGTGTATTATGTTTGATCTATACTGACTATGAAAAACTACTGATTCATGTGTTTTTTTGAAATCATATCAATAGATCAAAGGAATTAGAGACATTTTGATTAAACCATTATTCTATCCAGAAGAGATAGCATCCCTGATTACTTTATTTGAATATCATTAGAATTTAACAAACTAGATTTTTAAAAATTATATACTTGCAAATAAAAAATATCAATTCAACACAAGAATAATTCTAAGAGATATTTTATGCAGATGTACTTGATGTTTTTGTTTTGCTTATAATAACTTTTCCATTAAAGTGACTGTTTATCCCGAAATCACTGAATTCAGCAGTTCTATTCATATATGGTTCACCACTATTTACTCCAGGCAAAAAGTCATTTAAAACTAAGTAGAAATTGATATCATTTATTTCTTAAATGTCAACCAATTCTTACACTTGTATACTTCCTGCAGCAGATAGAGGGAGCTTCTCCTTCTCTTCACATCTTTTTTCCTGGCTAGCCCTATGTCGAAATCCACTTCGTCCTTGCTACTTCTGCCTAAAGATGATATCCTTCATGCTTTTAGGTACAGGCCTTGTGTGTTTCTCTTAGCTTTCTTCCTTGTCTTCTTTGTTCTTTGCCTGTGGTTTCTATCTTGTAGTCCATATTACCAAATGGTATCAAAGGATGGTGTCTGGAGCAGTTAATCTAATTTCAGAGAAGGCATTCGTGCTGGTATCTGTGTCGCCCAACACCACACTTACATTTGCACATACATTAGGGTTCTGTGGGTCATAAATATTTTATGTATTAATGCAATTGGGACTAGGCCTATCCCTACAATCATTAAATCAAATCTATTTGGTTGGTTAGAGAGTACACTTGTGCAAAATAAATTTTGTATGTGTTTATAATGCAGTAAAAAAGTGGGAAATTTAAATAATGAGCAACTGAAATTCTGAATATAATGAATTCTACCATTTTTAAAGCAGATCACTTGACAAGTTTCTATTAACATTTGACATTAAATCTATTGTCCTACTTCCATGAACAAGATATTCCAGCACTGACCTCTTCTCTCTTGGATCTTTGAGAAGAGAAAATGAACATTCAAGGCTATTTTGAATGCCATTTCAACTGGTAAACTATGGTGCACAAAGATGTTGGTAGAGGTAAAATGTGGGGTAGAGACGTCACCATACATGCTCAGCAAAAAGACAAAGCAATTTGAAACTACTTGGAAAAATTAAAGGGGATCCTTTCCAGCTTCCGAATTAAGAGGTGGGAGTAGAATAATCTTTGGGGAGGAATAGCAATTCTAGTATGGACATAGCAATAAGCTCTAAAAACCCCAATGCTGTATCCAGTAATGTATTTCCTATCTCTAATTCCAGAACATTCATTATTCCCTATTTCCCCTCAACTTCCTTCTTTGTTTTATACTTTTCTTCCAGAAAAGGATGAAGTGAAAATAGATGCAGTTGTAACATAAACCAATTACTTGCCACAGAAATCTTTCCAATATAGCTGTCTGTGAGATGGACAGTTAATTTTGCATCCTGAGGTTTTTATCTTGAGAGCCTACTAAGTTCCTGGAATTATAGCACCCTGTTGCATTTCTTATGGATTCACTAAGGGAAACACTGGTTTGTTAGGCAACTGATTTGCCTAATTTTTCACTTGTTTTTGCCCCTGAATATATTATTTATTAAGCACTGTAATAGTAAAGTCTACATCAATGTCATTGGGTCATTGGGGGGGGGGGCAACATGTTGGTTTAAATGTTTTTGTTTTTGTTTTATGCTTGTGGTTTTTTTGTGTTTTGTGGTTGTTGTTGCTTTGACTTTTCTTGCTTGTTTGGTTTTTTGTCACTCCTGGGGCTCAAACTCTTGATGTAGGCTCTGTTCCTGAGCTCTTTTTGCTCAAGGCTAATGTTCTACCACTCAAGCCACAATGTCACTTATGGCTTTTTCTATAATTAATTAGACGTAAGAGTCTTACTAGCTGTCTTGCTGGGGTTGGTTTCCAGCTGACATCGTCAAATCTCAGCCACCTAAGTAGCTAGGATTAAAGGTATGAGCTACCAATGGTGCCTGGTTTAAATGTTATTCTGAGCAACTCTACTTAAATTAAAACTGAAGCTATGTACTTGAACTAGAATTGAAGCTATATAGTTCTCTTCTCTTGGTCTCTACCTTTTCAACTATAGATCCTTTACTTCTCAATTTCCATAATCACATAAGCCAATTCTTTATACTAAATATTTATATACATGCATATGTGCACACATGCACAATACAAAACATGTAACATTTTCTCTTGATTTTTTGTCAAGAACCCAGCCAAACATAATCAACTAGCAAATAGTGTATTCACAGGCAAAGATGGAAAAGGACAAACTATTTTGTTCACTAAACCATTTCTGACTATATGAATAGGTTCTCAGAATTTGAGACAGATTGTCCATAGGGCACAGGTTCTTGAGAATTTCCTGTAGGCATTTTACTATGAATCTACACACTTTTTCCACAGTGAGACTGCTAGCATTTCATCATGTTTAAGTTTTATTATGGAAAAATTAGACATATGCAAGTGTAAAGGGACTAGTATAACCTTCCATGCTCATCACCTTGCCTCAACTCCTGGAATTTGCTTCAAGATAATGATGCAATAAGATTAAGAATAGCCATATTGGGCGGGGAAAGTGGCTCAGTGGTGGAGTGCTTCCCTTGCATGCATGAGGCCCTGGGTTCAATTCCTGATCACCACAAAAGCAGACAAAGCCAGAAGTGGTGCTGTGACTCAAGTGTAGAGTGCTAGCCTTGAGCTAAAGAGCTGAGGGACAGTGAGCATGACCAGAGTTCAGGCCTGACAACCACCACCAACAAAAAAAGAATGACCATATTACCAAACTATTCCATGGATAAATGCCCAATAGCTGATATTTTTAGAACTCGTCCCTCTGATTTGAATATTGTCTATACTTCTACGTCCAGTTGCAATAATAGATTTTTTTGCTCTATCTTTTTTTTAGGGGGAGGGCCCGGTTATGGGGCCTGAACTCTGGGCCTGGGCGCTGTCCCTCAGCTCTTCAGCTCAAGGCTAGCACCCTACCACTTGAGTCACAGCGCCACTTCTGGCTTTTTTCTTTTTTGCTTATGTGGTGCTGAGGAATCAAACCCCTGGCCTCGAGCATGCAAGGCAAGCGCTCTACCACTGAGCCACCTTCCCAGCCCTGCTCCATCTTTCTTATGGCCTTTCTTATATATCTGAAAACAAAATAAATCATTCTGACCACTACTTAGCTACATGTATCTATTTACGTAGGTTGTTCTAAATACTATGATTCTGTTACTAAGCCTGTGACTTTAGCTCTCAAGTTTATCAGCTTTAACATGAGAGGACTGAATCTGTGATATGTCAACAACTCTAGTAATTATTATTAAAGGGATAACTAAAGCTAGAATGTGTAGATGCAAGCAACAAACCATCTATAATTCTTGTAGTAACACCTAGAACTAAGTTCTCAGAAAATTTTTCCACCAAGCAAAGATGTCATCCTTTCTATTTCCAGCAAGAGAATGCCAACTATCCACATGTCCCCTGTTAATAGTTTTCTCCTATGTCAGATTGGGCAGATTGGTCTTTAATGGAACACAGTTAAGAGTTTCTGGTGATAAATAATGAAGCAAGCTAACTGTTCATGCCTACAGACAATTATCCTGTGCCATGATTCTTTATCTTCCAAGGGGTCCTCAAAAGGGACTATGTAGCTATAGAAATGAGAACAAAATGAAGTTAAAAAAATTCCATCTGTCAAACTGATGATGGATGCTGTCCAAGCCTGTGAAAAAAAACATGAAATGTTAATTCCATGCACTGCTGATGCCTTTAATTATTCAACTTTGACAGATGGAAAGATCATCATGCGGCTTTCATTTAAGAAGCTCATGCAACTGTAGAGTTTGTGCCAAAGGTAATCAGTCACATGAAAGAATCTGCCACAAGTGTAGCTCTACCTTATTTATAGCTTACAAGATCTTAATTATGTTTCATAAATGGACAGTCAAATAAGGAAAATAGAAAATATACATGACTGTAAATTAGCATGTAGAAATTACAGCTCAAAACAGGGAGCCTTTTTCTGTGTCAGATCTAGGGCTTGAACTCAGAGCCTGGACACAATCCCTGAGCTTTTACTCAAGGTTAGCATTCTAACACTTGAGTCACAGCTCCATTTCTGCCTTTTTTGATGCTTAATTGGAGATAAGAATCTCATAGTTTGCTTCTTCAGGTTGGCTCTGAACTGCAATCCTTAGGTCTTAGCCTCGTGATTAGCTAGGATTACAGTTCTGAACCACCAGCCCCTGCTTAGGCAGCCATTTTCAAATTACACAACACTCTCCCAGCAAGCAACCCACAGTACAAGCACACTGAAAATAATACCACTGTTACAGTATTTCTGATCCCTGATGCCCCAGGGAGGAGGTCTCCAAAAGGGAGGAGTCATCTGCATAGCCCTAGCATATGGAGTTCCTGATGTTGTCTCAGAAAAGAATTTGAGGACACAAAGTATAGGCCAAGAAAGTTTATTAGTAAAGCAGAGTGAAGATAAAAAGAGAGTGCACAACCCAGACATGGATATGGACATATCTGACCATAAATACTTCATAATGTTAAGGCATTCATCATACCTGTGCTCAAAGGGAGGTTGAGGGGTTGACTCACATTTAATAAGAGTGATTAAATATACCAAGTGTGAGAACAAAGATAAACATATAAGGTACACTTTCATCAATTAGGCTCAGAGACTTCTAAACTGACCTATTTGTTAAATTTTGGTCATTGATGTCTGATAAGCCTTTCAAAGACAGGATACTCCACATACTCCACATACTCCAAGACAAGTGTCCATCCATGAGATAAATAAAACTTTTAAACACATTTTATCGAGACAAGTTATTTTTCCCAAGTGTTTTTTTTTTTCCACGATGAGTCCCTATAAAATATCCTTGTTCAGTTTTCAGATCACATTTATTTTGGACAAGCAGGCTAAGTCAGAGAAAGAGATCTACTCTTATTCTTTTTTTCTTTTAAATAATTCCGCAGCTTATGATGTAGGCTTTAAAGATAATTCTATTAAAATCACAGAAGCATTATTAATACAATGTCTCTGAATCCCATGCTGCTGTTTCCTTTGTCTCATTTTCCCTGATCTACATCACCTCATCTTGCCTTGTAGAAGTAGTATTTCAAAGGTGTTAAATATTTTTTCTATAGTCTTAGTTTCATCAAGATCTTTATTAAAACAGAATAATCACTGTTTTGCTAAGATATACCTATATGGGCATATAGGGGCGTATATGATTCTGATGGGTTTCTTCTAGCCCTGCTGGTATTTCCTTGATGTACTATTGCTTCCTATCATCTGATCTGGTATCTCACTTTCCCTGATACATTAGATTATTTCTTTGGTGTTCTTACAATGGCCATGTCTTCTGCTAACCTTCTCCCCACCTCTCTGTTGTAGTCTTTTTTTTCTAGAGGGGAGACCAGTGCCTGGTGGCTCTGCAGATATATAATATCAGACAGTTAGTGAGTGGTTGGAAGTGTCCTCTCTTTTTGGCTCCATGACTGCCACTAAGTCCATGCCTTCACCACCATGAAGCTATTTACATGTCATCAGACACAGTTTCCTCATTTTTTCATTCCTCTACCTCTTGATTCAACTTGTACACTCCTGTCAGGTGGATCTTAGTACACAGTTCTTCACATAGTTCCCCTATTTAAGATCTTTAGTGAGTCAACTTCATATAAAGGTCTAGTCAACCTTTCTTCTCTTCTCCCTCTGCTAAGCAATGTATACCCTCCTCTAATCATCAAGAGTCTACCATTTCCTAGTTTTTCTCTTCTCATCGTTTTTGCACATCTGTATTTACCTGCCTTGAGCACCTTCCAAACCATCTGAACATCTTTGAAACCAACTTCTTTTGCAATTGAAAAAATCTAGGATTCAAAGAAGTGTGACTACTCCAAACTATTTACGTTTCATTCAGTTTTGAAACATGGCCATGTGCAATGTTATAAAAGATAGCAATTTATAATACTGAAAATACTAAGTGAATATATTTGCTGAAATTGTAAGGTTTTAGATTTTTAGGTTCTGAGAGGTAAAATAAGGTAGCATGAAGAACATAAGGATTAGCCTTGAGCACATATCAACTCAGGGACTGACCCTTGTTTTATGCTATTGGATAAATTACCTAACTCTCTAAACCTTATTTATAAAATGTAGAATGATGTTGTAAAACTAGTATCATGAATTAAAAGTTTCCATAAATTATAGATATTTGCCTTACATTTTCAATGTTAAACATAGTGACTAGTAAATGATTGGCATTTAATAAAGCTTAATTCAATCAACTGACTATATTCTCATTTAGCTCTAGCATTGCACCTACAGATATTAGATGACAAATCATCTGAATTTAACTAGGTTAAAATTAAGATAGAAGGTACAAAACTTATTACTAATAATTTAAACTTACGTTTTTCATTAATAAAGTTGTCTTGGTTATGAACATGTATATTTCAGTTGAGTTTAGACCTTTACACAGGTTGGATGGTTGACAACCCAATGAAGACATCTGCAGAAATGGTGGCCTGAGTACAATAGAAACAGGTGTCACCTGAATTTCAGCAGAACAGCTTATAGACACTGAAGAAATTTTTAGAGACAAAAGAAAGATAAGGAGAGAAAGAGCCTTAGAACTTGGGGAGGTTTATAGAGGATACAGCATGACTAGGTCTTTACTTTGGATGCTTATTTGTAATTCAGGGGCTTAGAATTTCATATAAATAACAGAGCATTTTTTAAAAAATAGAACTAGCTAGATGAGGTTTCCCAGTAAAAATTCAAGCCTGAGTCTTTCCTTACTTTAATAAAGGGGAGATTATCATTGTTATGATAAAGTAGTCTAAAACTACAATTCCCTCCCTCATTTTGTAGGATGTACCAAAATAAACTTATGGGGGAAAATGATTCCCTCACTAGTTAGCTGTGATGCTTGCTCCTTCATTGCCAGATTGCTTTGGCCTCTCAAGAGTGGTGCTGACCCTTCTAGGTAGTCTCCATCAAGTTCTTTGTAACCAAAGGTGCTTAACAAGATCAACAAAGCAGAAGTATCATATTCGAAAAGTTGTTGGTAAGAAGAAATTTGTATGAACTCAGAACAGTTTTGAGTTACTTTAGAAATGAGATTTAGTTATTTCTTCAGGGTCACAATCCTAGAGAGTGAGGAAATTTGATCTATTTTTTCAAATGAAAAAATACAAGCTAACGGGATTTCTGTAAAAAGTAAGACACATTGTGTGCAAGAAACTAATATCTAATGGAATTTCAAAATTCATAGGTTTTCTACTCCTCTGCATAAAGTTCCACCAAGTCCTCAAGTCATAACAGTAAAGGTCAAAGCAAATGAATTTTGTTATTATTTGCTTCCTGGTCACCAGAGATGCCATAACTCTGACAAAGTGGATAACATAGTCATTAATGTGACCTTTCTGAACAACTATATAGTCTACGTGTTCCAGTGTGAGTCCATGGGATGCACAATCAGAGCTGAGACTGAGAAACTTGTTATCAGTGTAAAGCCCGTCCTCATCTTCCAC
This sequence comes from Dipodomys merriami, assembly GCF_024711535.1. NCBI lineage: Eukaryota > Metazoa > Chordata > Mammalia > Rodentia > Heteromyidae > Dipodomys > Dipodomys merriami. The sequence continues at coordinate 15,287 of NW_027203432.1, read as the reverse complement.
CAGTATCAAAGGAGTGGACTTCTTCACTAGGAGGAGACTGGGCTTAAAGTGGGAAGCCAACAAGCTCATCATCTGTGTACCTTTTCTGATACTTCAGTGTTCTTCATGGATGTGAACCCTGAGAAATGTAACTTCACCAGTGTCATCAACAACCCTAGTTTCAACAAATATTTACATTTCTTGGTTAGAGATCATCCATGATAATTTTGACATCATAGAGTGATTCATCATCATAGTCCATGCCACCCAGACAATAAATAGCCCTTTCAGAAATTGTCATTTGTAACCTGTAACTTATCCAATGCTATTAGTTATAAAACTGACCTGGTTTCACATTTGGTAGCTGTTTTCAGATGTCATCAAGAAGAATGGTGAATCAAACATCCACACCTCCCCTAAAGGGCTGTACTGAGAATCAGATTGTCTATGTCTTTAACAATGATATCCACTCTCCAACCTTGGATCTGAGAACCAACATTACCCTTAATAATCAACCATTTATCAAGCTCATTTCTTGCTGCAAAAATTAATTTAACTGAAAAACCAGAATAGTAGACATTTTGATTCACATGACCTCCAAAGAGTAACCATGCGACCCCATCCCCATTCCAATAACAGTCTTCATATTTGGGGAATCTTCCTTGGAAGGGGAGCACTTACGTTGGAACAAATGGTCTCTTCTTCTTGACAGTTTCCATGTCAGGTCCCTGAAGAGGAACTTGGGGAACTTTACCTTATATACGGTCAACAAACTTCACTATAGATAGAAACTGCTACTAAAACTTAGAAAAAAGACAACTAAAAAGAAAGCAAATTGGGCTAGGAATCAACACAAAAGTTCAGGTTGAGTTAACTATTTACTGGTTATTGGGCATCACATTTTTATCTTCTCTTAGCTTCTGAAATACTATTCCCCATTATATTTTGTGCCCAAATATAGGGGAAAGATAACTTTATTCTCACACTCAACTCTCTTGGAGATCTGTGCGTTTTTCTCAAAAATATGTAATTCAGTTCTCTGGTACATATTGGCAAATCACCAGGTCTGTCCACTTCAGGGATGAACCTTACAAGACTGCCCCCCTTCAGATGTCAATCATCATCCCTTCTTTGTTAGATCATTTTCTAGGATGTTTCAAAGTCCTCAGAAAAAGTTTACTCCTAGATTAAGGATTATAAAAGGACATCACTCAGGAATTAGAATATTCCATGCTCTCTCCAAATGTGCCACTTTTCAGCCAGACAGGTGTTTAACAACTTATAAAGTCACTGAAACTTGTGATTTTATTTTAATCTTTTACTTGTACAAAGGAGTTGACCTTTCAACAAAGCAGTTTGTGAATATAATGCAAAGTCCAGAAGGCAAATCCCAGAATAAAAATAAACTGTATTTAAGGGTCCTAAAATGAAATAGCCAGTATACTCAGTTACTGAGGAACTTGGTAAGCTACAGTGTACTAAAAAATGGACACAAGAAATTACCATACTTAGGTAAGCTGTAGAGTAGGAAACTGACCATACTCAAAGAATAAGTAAAATAGAATCAATACAGTATTGCTGCTCCAAAATACGACTAAGTGCTGTTTAACTACCTCCCTAGCGTTTTCTTTTTATCCTTGTAATATACCCTGAGACAAAGTAAGAGATAATTTATTTCGAAATGAAATGCCCTATTTTTTGAGTACTGTCCTGAATTTTTCATTTGCCTATAATAATCTATTGTCCTGGATAACAAAAATAGTATTGGGCAAGGATTATTTAAAGCTCTTCAACAGAAAGCAGTATAATGAAACTTACCGAATTTCTTAGAAAAGTAGTAACTTTTAGTTGAAGAGCTCTGAAATTGAGCCATATAGCCTTGTACAGTGATATAAAACAAAAATGGTGGAAAATGAGAGGAGGTGTAGGAGACCCCAAATAATAGGCCAAGTAGCAGTTTGTTGTGAAAAAAAAAAACCCTAGTAAACCAGGTATCAGTAGCTCATATCTGTAATCCTACCTATGCAGGATTTAGAGGATGGCAGTTTGAAGCCAGTCTGGGCAGAAAAATCTATGAGATTCCATCTCCAAAATAACTAGAAAACTTAAAATAGGTTCTATCTGGAGGCTGAAGGAACATTGTTAGCTTATTTTTTCCAGCTTCTAGTGACCATTAGTATTTCTTTCTCTGTGGTGTCTTCTTCCATCACCAAAGCATAATCATCCCAACTCTGCTTTCATCACATTACCCCCTCTCTAATGAAATCTACCTATGCTATGGCGAATGGAAACACCTTTGTAAAACTTCTTAATCATCCATCTTTCCCAACACTCCCTTTCCCTCATTTATCTTAATTTTGGGTTATTCATTAAATTTGCCATTTAGCCCAGCAGTTTGTGTACAATGCATCTTAATCTGTGTTGTCACTTTAACATCATCACCACTTTTGACACACTCCTCTTATATTTCTCAATTCTGTGGTATATACAATTAATACTTGCCTGTATTCTACCCCTTCTCTCTTCATTCCCTCCACTTGGCCTTACCTGCCTCTCTTACTAGTACCCATTTCCTGGTCTTTATTTTGTTGGACTTTGACTTTTTAAAGAACTTTAAAGAGTTTTTTAAAAAGAATTATTTTATTTGCACTCTCTATTATAGAGTCTATCACACTTCAGTTAATTCATTTGTAACCCCTTGCTCACCCACTGCGTAACCTCTGGTTTTTAGAAAATTATAGGCACATTGTAGCTACCACAAATGAAGGAAATAATGTAACCTATATTTCTCTGTGTTTAGTTTAAGGACAGTCATGATTATAGCCATGACGGATCCATTTGAATAATCCAGTTTCAAGATTCTTAATCAAATCTTTCTTTACCATCAACACCCACAGGCACTAGGAATTAGAATGTAACTATTTCTTGAGAGACCATGGTTGAACCTACCATAATGATACAGCAAGAATTAGCTGTTTTGTGCCATCCTAAACATAGCTAGCTATGGAAAACTCTGGATTGTTATTGAAGTGTAAAATAAAGTGCTTTGCATTGTTAGAACTTTCCAAAAATTGAATGACTTCCTTGGATTTGTGAGAGGATAGTAAACTGGATTTTTTTTCCAGTCCTGGGGCATGAACTCAAGGTGTGGGCACTGTCCCTAAGCCTTTGTGTGATCAAGACTAGAACTCTACCACTTGCACTACAGTGCCACTTCTGGCCTTTTGAGTATTTTATTAGAGATAAGAGTCTCATTGACTTTTCTGCCTGGGCTGGCTTTGAACCCAAAACCTCAGATCTCAGCCTCCTGGGTAATTAGGATTACAGGCATGAGCCACTGGTACCTAGCATAAACTGGATTTTAACTATGCCATCCCAGTATAATACTTGTGACATTCCAAAGTACTAGGCAGAAACACATTTTTCAAAATGGTTCTATAAAAAATTGTAAGAATAAATTACTCTGTGTCAGAAAATCATGCAGACATGCAGGTACAGAGAACAAAGAAAGGTTTATTGCCTGCCGGGAAAGGAACCGCAAGACCTCTTCCCACAAGGGAGAAGTGAGAAGAAGCACTGGCTATTTTCTGAGGTGACCTATATTACCTAGGAGGCTTAGGAGGAGCTAGAAGGGGGTAGGAGGAGACCGTGGTGTGGATGTGTGGGCCAGGGGCTTCATCATGGCAGACTAGGATTTATGGCTGCTGTCCAAATAATAGATAGATAAGGGGTCCTGCAATTGCCTGGAACTGAAGGTCACTGTTAGGGGCTCTTGTTGCCTTATATGGTGGTAGCTGCCCCAGAGAAGTGCCATCCCAAGATAAAGGGGGTTGGAGGCTGATTATTTACTAAATGGGCCTAGTGTTGCCTAGGAAGGGAGCATGTTAAGCTGTGGAGAGGGAAAGAAGTATGCTAAGTTATAGGAAAGGAGCTCATTTCACTAAAAGAAATCATATAAAGGGACTACCTATCTAGGATGGCTTTGAACTGTCATCCTCAGATCTCAGCCTCTTAAGTAGCTAGAGTTATAATCCAGCTCATTTTTATCAAGATTGTTTTGGTTATGGAAGGTCTTTTGTGGTGCCATTTGTATATTCTATTGTTTTTTTTTTTTACTATTTCTATGAATAGTGCCACTGGAAATTTAAAAGATTGAATTGAATCTATGCATTGCTTCCTATTGTATGGACATTTTAAGCAATTTTTGTTAAGTCCATTACATAGACTCTACTTTCATTCATTTATCTTTTCTTTGAAATACTTAATGTCATAGTTTTAAATGCACAAATCCCATCCTATTAAATACCTTTTTTTGGTGCTAGTCCTGGGTTTAACTCAAGGCTTGGCCACTGTCTCCGAGTTTTTGTCAAGGTTAGCCTTCTACCACTTAAGCCATAGCTCCACTTCCAGCTTTTATTTTGTCTAATGGAGGTAACAGTCTGACAGACATCTCTAACCAGACTAGCTTCAAACTGTGAAGCCATGACACCAAGATTCTCAAATCTCTAGTTTAAATGCTATTTTTTAAAAAATAAAACTAGCTTTGATTTAAAAGAATTCAACTTAAACTTTTCAATTGATCTACACCAAGACTTTTTAAAGTTTATTGGTGCAAACCATATCAAAATTTAAAGTTTATTTGGTGTTACTACAGATTGAGGTATTGGTGCAGCTGATTTCCATGTAACTCACTCCAAACAGAGGACAATTATGGGGTAAAAAACTCAGTAATGAAAAAGATAAAATCTTACTAAGGGACAAGAAAAAAGTCTGAATAGCCTGATAAATATACTATTAATAATCAACCCAAGCAAAAACTTGTGAAAAAATTCCACTCTGTATATTACAAAAATATGCAAGGATGACAAATATGTCTGAAAAATGCTGCACGGGAATGATGCTTTAAACCAAAAGGTATTATTATAAGCCTATTAGAAGGGCCCAAATCCAGAGCATTCACTCCACCAAATGCTGAAGACATGAACAGAAACTTACTCATTTTTGGTGGAGAATGCAATTGTACAGGTACACTGGAAGTAAGGAACATAATGGCAAGGTCATATGGTGAAAATGTTTTGTCAGAAATCATGTTCCTTACTATTTACACAGAAGAGCTAGAAACTCATGTCTAAAATGAAATTACAATGTGGGCTTTCACAACAGCTTTATCCATACTTGTCTAAACTTGGAAAGAAGATGTCTTTCAGTAACTAACTGAATGAATAAGCTGTGGCACATCCAATGTAGTAATCTGTGCTAAAATATAAATGAGTATCTAGCAATGGACATGGAGGAAATTTAAGCAATCACTTGTTAAAAGAAACTAATCAGAATAGTAGAGATGTATGCACTATTTATTAAATGTATGTACAAAGGCAAAACCATGGAGACAGTAGAAAGGTCAGTAGTTACCAGGGGCAAAGAGACAGAGTGAAGCAATAAGAAAGCAGGATAAAGAGATCAATTGATTCTATCATGATAGATTCATGCTGATGTTCATTCCATGAATGTGTATAAATTTATACCAAAAGTGAACCCTGATACAAACTGTGGGGGACACTTCAGGTGATAGTGAGGTGTCATTTGTAACAATGTACTACTCAGAGGATAGTGATAGTGTGTCAGGGTATATAGGAAATCTCTGTATCTTCTACTTAATATCTTTTTGCTGTGAAATATAAAACCTCAAAAAAACTCTATTTATGAAAACTCTATTTATGAAACAACTACTCACACAAACATTTGCATGCTTTTGTTCAAAATATGTTAATGTGAAAGAATAAGTTGAGAGCCAAAACTCATTTTTAAAGTTGGTTTATCTCCAAGCGTATGGGTGTTTTATTACTATTATTATAAATGCTCTTTAATGTAGGCTTTCTCGTTTTTTATCATGGACAGTTTCGAAGTGAAATGAAAAACAGCTTCTTGACAAGCTTACAGACTTTAAAGTTGTTCAAGTGGGTGGAAGAAATGAGTGCTGCAAAGCTTTATCGACATTGATAGAATTGCTTTATTCTAAAATGACATAAATAAGCCTCTTCAAAAGGTTCATCAAATATATCATGTAAATTTCTATGTCAGTTTTTGGAAGTTGACAACTTTTGGACCTTAGGCATAAATACATTGCCCCAGTAAAACTTAAGCCAATGCTTTTACTGGCAACTTCACAGATTTCTAAAACTGTCTTCTGAGAGTTTACCATGGTACTCCTTAAGTGTGTGTGTATGTGTATACGCATGCACATGCGTGCATGTTATTTCAAACTGTAAAAGTACTTTTTTGGTGTGGTCATGGGGCTTGAACTCTGGGCTTCAGTGCTGTCCCTCAGCTCTTCAGGTCAAGGCTAGCGCTCTACCACTTGAGCCACAGTGCCACTTCTGGTTTTCTGAGTGGTTTATTGGAGATAAGAGTCTCATGGAGGGGCTGGGGGTTTAGCCCAGTGGAAGGGCGCCCGACTGGGGCGCCCAAGGCCCTGGGTTCAGTTCTCAGCCCTAGTTTAAAAAAAAAGAGTGTCATGGACTTTTCTGCCCTGGCTTTGAACAACGATCCTCAGATCTCAGCCTCCTGAGTAGTTAGGACTACAGGCCTGAGCCACCAGCACCTAGTTTTGTAAAAGTACTTTATAATGAAAGCAGTAAGGGATCTTATATTTATTATAAGTTAGATACTTCAATATCTCACTTAATCTTACGAGGTCAGAATTGTCATCTTCTTGTTATCTTCATTTTAAACATCAGCAAATTATGGTATGGATTCACATAACATTGAACATTATGTGTCAGGCACTGTTTCAATTATTTTTTGTATATTGACATAATTGCTAATTTTAGCAACATTAGAAAGATGGTGTGTCCAATTACCCCATTTTGCAGATAGAAATTGAAGAACAAACAGATCAGTGAAAGTAACAGACACTTAGGATTGGAGTCATGTGATATTTGGCTGGATTCTATGAGTGAACAAAAAGCCTGTGTAACCTAAGGAATAGCAAGTGGATATCCAGTATGGAATGGAATCAGCACAGGTGCTCTTAAATGGACAAATGAATCAAGAAAAGTTGGTATATTTAAACAATGAAACCTGTAAGTAAACACTGGATGATATCCAAGTGGCAGATTTAAGCAAATGCTCAAAGTACTCAAAATTCCTTAGAAGGCAAAGCGATAGCCCAACAAAATAAGCAACAAGAAACAGTACTTGCAAGAGGTAGTTGGGGCCAAGGAGAGAGCAGTAGACAAATGAAGAGGGGGAGAGACAAATGAAGAGGGGGAGAAATCAAGAATTCCATGTATATTCCAAACAACTAAGAAAAGGTCAGGGGGGGTGAGTGAGAATGTTGAGTACCACTGATCAAGTGAGTTGTATTCATAAATTGCTTTGTTAAATGGTAACTCATGTACAACTGGAGATAATAAAAAATGAGTTCAAGGATCAGAAAGACTTAGTTTTATTTTAGTTTATTTCTATCTACCACTTCTGTTCAGCAGATCTTTTGCTACACCTGTCTTTCTGATCCTTGAACTTTCTCAACTTTTAAGTCATTTTCTCATTTAAGTGAAACTTTGTATGTTATTGTTGTTCCCTGACTTTCAGAGTATTACGATAAAGTCAGGGAGTATTAGGGTAAAGTTAGGGAGTAACAATAAAATACAGAGTATTAGGATAAACTTTTTCACGTAAACTACAATGACACATTTGTAGCTCCACCTAGCAAGTATTTAATTCTGATTTAGGCATTTACATTAACCTCTTTTTAAGATAGAGAGTAACCTCTTAATTGTCTCTTTTCACCATAGTGCCCAGGGAAAGTTTGAAATTAACATTTGTACTGAAGTGTTCTTTGTTTCTCTCTTAAAGAGACAAAAAAGAAAATATGATATTACCATAGAAGCCTGAGTAAATAATTTAATGTAAGTTGTGAGAATTTGTATTATTATATAATAAAATGCTTAAGACCCCACCACGATGAGGTCCTAAGATGGCACTGGCTGCAATGGTTGACACAGAGAAGCCAACGTAAGAAAGATGAATTTTAGGCTCCATGTTGTGAGCAAGGAAGTTGTGGGCCTCCCTGCCAAGCTCTCTGAGGAAGATCTGCCGCTGGTGTTGGATTCGGGGGGCCTGCCCACCACTGCTTGGGTCTCCTTTACAGCAGACAACAGATGTGAAGCGTGGACAGGAAATTCACTCTTTCTGAGCTGCAAAAACTAGCTTCTGAAAAGAAAGTTGGTTACAACAGGGTACAACAAATAAACCTTGCAACCAAACCCTAGAGCTGGTATAGAATAGCATGTAGCCTATGTAAGAGAAAGCTTGGTGTTTTTCTTTTCTCTGAAACATCTTTTTCTTAAACAGCAAAAAGAAATGCAACACAATTTTAAATATTTGTAAAATTAGGTCACCAAAGGGATGCAAAATGTTTGCAGTATGACTATTACATCTTTATATAGTTAAAGTCATTCATCAAATCTTATACTAACACATAAAATTATCCCATGATTAAAGTAGTTCAAATCTAATAACCATAAGCTATATTAGTGGATCTCTTTTCCTAGTATAATATCTTGATATTACCTCTGATATTGATTCTTTACCAAATGAAATCTATGAACTACATTTTTAAAATTAAAATAATGACTAAAATTCTACAAACCAATTAGTTGAATTTATAGAAAGAATGAGATAAAAATACTGAGCTTACCAATTATACATATAAAAATCACTTATTCATGATTCTAATACTAGTACAATCATCAAAGAATTTGGTAACAGTTAATTGACTCGGTACAACAAATAAACCTTGCAACCAAATTCTAGAGCTGGTATAGCATAGTATGTGGCATATATAAGATCATTCAAACTTAACCCACTTTCATATATATATATATATATATATATATATATATATATATATATTCCCCATAAGTCTGTTCTGTGACAGAGACAATACAAATCTGGAGTGAAAACATTTGGAGTAAGTTGCTACTTTTATCAATTTTTTTTACCTATTTCTATTTATTCCTCCAAGATTTTCTACTTCTAATAGATACATAACCAAAATGTTTATCTTTTCAGATACCAAGTTGCTTATTTGGTGCAAAATTAAGTTGCTTTTTTGTTTTTAAACGAATCTCAATTTGATAAATTAGTTTCAAATTAAAATCCTCTTTATAGCCCAAATCTGTTTTCAAATAATTAAACAGAAACCATCAGTCCTATCTTATTACTAACACAACTGACAAACTTTAGGAAAGGTTTTGGTTAACATCAGGACTTACACATCAGGTTACTGTTAGGTGATTACTACTCAAAGTACTTTTGCAAATGTGAAACTATCTTGACTTAGGAGAAGAGAAATAGGGAGGATGAGGCAGATGGAGGAGAGGCACACAATGGTGGTCAGATACATACATAAAGCTGTGCATTCAGTACATGATTTTGGTCACATTTCACAACATGGTTATTTTCTTGTATATCTCACTAAGTAAGCATGTAGTAAATGACATTCCTAAGCCTACATATCAACGCAAATTCAATAAGACATTCATCTTCAAGTTAAAATATATGCAATTCTAATCATAAAGTCTCTACAAGATATCTGCACATTTTCTTAGACTAACATAATACACAGACTAATGGAAGTCTCCTGTTAAGTAGTTAATTTTGCCTATATTTGACATTGTTTTCATAAACAAAGGTACTGTAACTTTTAGAATCTACCCACATTTTAAAGGGGGGAGAGAGGAAGGGAGGGTGAAGGAATGGAGTGAAGGAAAGAGAGAGAGGGAGAAAGAGAAGCAGCAAATCCGTAAATGAACTCAATCCCTTACTTTCTTTTGCTTTTTGTGTCAGTTTGGAAAACACTAGAAGCAGACATGGCGTTTTCTATATATTGTCCAAGAACTTGGTTTTCTGATTTCAGCTTCAGTTTTTCTTCCTTAACTGCATCTACTCTTGCTGAGAGATCTTCAAGTGTGTGTTGAAGTTCCAACACTTGATTAATAAGTCGTGTTTTTCCCTCTAGTTCTATCTGATTTTCCACATCAACTGCATCCATGTCAGGGTTCATCATCCTCCTGGGCACTGAACTGTACCTCACACAGAAAAATCATGATGAATGGTCGTCAGAGGGAGAGGCAGGATCCGGAGATCATGCCCTGGGCCAGGACTTCAGCACCAACTGACCAAGAAAGTTATTTGTGAAAGCCAACATGGCCACAGGAGGAGGTCCTTTTGACAAAAGTATGAACAATCAGGATTTACCCAACTGGAGCAGTGAATGTGTTGACGATCGACATAACAACATGGATTGAGGTGGCCAACAGAAGAAGGCAAATAGAATTCTTTTCATCAGAAAAGAACAAGTTTGGTGTAGGCTTGTTCAAGTTCCTGACTATATTACCAAATCCAAGACATTGTGGGCAAAAATGCAAGATCTGTTAATGTTGAGCATTTACTAATCTAATAGATCAACTTAAAGAACAAGGAAAATCATATGTGAAGTTTCTCCAAAAAATCCTTGCTAGAGAAAAATGAGGATATTCAGAAAAATGAGGAGATTCAGCTCCGAGATCTGGTTCTGTAGCTGAGAATACATCACTAAACATAGATGTGCAGTCTGAGGCTTCAGATACCATGAAAGTAGTAAATGTGGCTCACCTCTATGAGGTGCTGGATCAAACTGCAAGAAAGAATATTTGAGAATGCCATTAATGTCCATGATTGCAGCTGGTTACCATAAAGATAACAATAGAGCACTGAAAATCATTACTACATTCTGGTCATGGCACCAGTTACATCCCTCCATCACCAACTGATGAGCTTTAGACACCAATGTCAGCCCTTTCACTGGTATGATTAAATGTCTCAGAAATATCTTGCTCAAAGGTGAAACCAGCTGGAGGAGATATACCCCAAACAGTACCATCATCTGGATCAGACTTCAGCAAGTCACAGACCCTCATGGGGAAATTCCTGTAGGTGATCAAGGCTCAGATGTGATCCAGGGTATCTATGGATGCTGAGAAACCACCATGCAGTTAGAAGATCTGCCCATCCACCAATGCAGTGAGAGGAAGATTGGAAAAGTTTACAGACCTTTTTGACTAACATTTCATTTCCATATTTCCTTAAACACTCATCATAGAAACCATAAACTTGTGTGCTCTCACGATTCCCTCGAAGAATGGTGATGTGTTCATGGTAATGAAATTTAAGAGCTAGAAGCAGTATGACTGTTTCAAGTGAATAATATCCTTTGTCAATATAATCTCCCATAAACAAGTAATTTGTTTCTGGTGATTTCCCACCAATTCTAAACAGTTCCATGAGATCTTGAAATTGCTCGTGCACATCTCCACAGTGTGACTAGACATGGAAGCTCTTGTACATGGGATTCTTTTTTCAGGATTTCCTTAGCCTTCTCACAGGGACTCTTGATGTGGGACTCAGCTGCTTGCATTTATTCAGCTATTCTATCCACGGGTCCAGCACCTTGGTGAGCCACTTCATGTCCATGATGCCATGCTGGAACTGGCGGCTGCTCTGCGCTGCTCCCCCACCACCGCCTGAACACCAAGATCAGTAGAAAACCCTTGTACTTTCAGGTACATTGTAAAAAGCTTTGGTCAGCACTGCAGTAGACAATCTCTCCCACCTCTTCCCCAACACACACCTGTATAGAGTCCACATTTTTCTTTGGGCTTCCTAAGGACAAGCTTGGTCTCCATCTCTACAAAAACGTTTATATTTTTTATTGTAAAGATAATGTACAGAGGTTTTGCAATTATGTAAATGAGTACATGTTCTATCAAGCATTGTTACCCCCTCCATTGTTTCCCCTACTATCCTTTCTCTCCTCCCCAAATCCTCCCTCCCCCCTCTACAACTATCCTTTCTCTCCTCCCCAAATCCTCCCTCCCCCCTCTCCACAGTTGTAACATTCCTTTTCAATATAGTGTCTTGTACATCTCATTGTTACAGTGGGTCAAATTGTATCCTTATTTCAGCATGTTGTTGGTCAAACTGTATCCTTATTTCAGCATTTTGTTATTTCCCTTCCCCTCCCTAAATTAGAAAAATATATATACAAGATCCAGGGTAGCAGAATCAAATGCAGTGAAAACAGGGAAAGAATATACAGGAAGAATATACAATGTACTATGTGATTTTTCTGTTTCTTTTATAAATACATTAAAAACTACATCGAGAAAGATAAAACCACTTGTGTCCCTATCTTGGGATTCATTTTGCTTAGCATCAGGTTATATGTTCACGTGTACGTAGCTTTTGACCTACTCTACTTGTCGTAGACATATTAGTTATTGCGGATAAGGGAAACCATGGGACATATGTTTCTTTAAATCTGGCTTACTTCACTTAATTTTTTTCCAAGTCTTTCCATTTCCAAACAAATGAAACAATGTCATTCTTTATGATGGAGGCATAGAATTCCACTGTGTACATATACCACATTTGCTTGATCCATTCATCTACTGAGGGGCATCTGGGTTGGTTCCATATCTTAGCTATGGTGAATAATGCTGCGATAAACATAGTTGGGTTGGTAGCTTTAGTATGGTCTTGTTTGTGATCATTTTGGTAAATGCCCAAAAGTGGGATTTCTCAATGTAGAGTCTTTTGAGGAACCTCTAAATTGCTTTCCAAAGTAGTTGAACAAGTTTATAATCCCACCAACAATGTAGTAGGGTTCCCTTTTGGCCACATCCCCTCCATCATCTGTTATCAGATTTCTTGATTCTAGCCATTCTAACTAGGGGGAGGTAGAATCTCAATGCTCTTTTGATTTGCATTTCTTTTATGGCTAGAGAAGTTGAACAGTTCTTCATGTGTCTATTGGCCACTCTTATTTCTTCAGAGAACTCTAAGTCTCTAGCCTACTTGTTAATCAGGATGTTGTTTGAGGATTTATTGTTGGAGGATTTAATTGTTTGAGCTCTAAGTAGTTTTTAGATAGGAGGCCCTAGTCCATTGTATGGCTAGTGAAGATCTTCTCCCAATCCATGGGCTTTCTTTTGATCTTTCTAGATATGTCCTTTGCCGTGCAGAAACTCTGCAGTTTCATGCAATACCATTTGTCCAACCTTTGATTTGTTGTGTTTTTGGGTCTTTATTAAGAAAATTTTGGCCTGTGCCAAGGAGCCCTAGATTTCTCTTATTCTTGTAATGTTTTCAGGGTGTCTGCTTTGACTTCATGCACCAGAATCAACTCCAAAATGGATCAAAGACTTCAGTGGTGTATAAAGATCTAGCCTTCTCTCTGCTCTTTTCTAGCTCTTTCTCAGCTCTTTCATTCTCTTCTTTCCCAGCTCTCATTCCCAGGCCTTTCCCAGCGATATGGAGGGCCTACATAGCCTGGTCCTAGCCAGAATGATGAATAAACCTACCCCTTACCTGAATACCAGGTGTGTGGTGCAGTTCTTATTCGGCTACCTCTTTTTAAAAAGCTGACATAAATGGTGCCATGACTCGGATAGAGGGCTTAAAGTCAGGATAGCTGGGATTACTCTATTTTTTTCCTCTTTTTTGTTTTTGTTTGTTTGTTTGTTTTTCCCTTTTTGCTCTGAGGAATACCCACAGTTCTGATGGCCTTTTGGGAACCAGTCTGTCTGCTGTGAACACAGTGCATAGATACCATTGCTGGCCTTCACAACCACGTCCACACCACCTCTCTACTCTGGTGAGTGAAACTACTCTCTATGGCTCTTTGTTGCTCAGTCTCTGTCCAGATGTGGCGCCACGCCAGACAGCTCCTATGGCTTCTAGCTGAAAGGCCGATCACCTCTGAAGCTGAGGACGCTTACCTTTGGGGGCTTGTTCATTTCTCTCTAGAGGGCTCTGGGGGAAGTTGGGACACCGCTTCTGCCTGGTCAGCTCCCTTCTCTCACCGGACTCTCCTACTTATTTAATGGGGTGCTGCGAATCACGCCTGAGCCATGAAATCCCTTTGAAATGCTTCCTGCGCTCCCGGGAGAGACAGAGAGCCTAATTTTAAGCCATTCTCAGATGTACACAGTTTTTGCTACTGCAAGGTAAATGGTCAGAAGTCTGTTTAATTTCAGGCTCTCTTTGCTCTCTATCTGCCATTCATATCCAACTTTCTATCATTTTTTTCTACAACTTTTTGGCTTGTGTCTTGAAGACTGTGAAGCAGGTTGGGTCCCGGGGACCCCCCTCTAGGTTCCCTCTCAAAGGCTAGCCAATGTTGGCTTGATCTATTTGTTCAGGGTTTCTTTGCATTTTTCAGAAATTCACCATCTTGAATTGACCATCTTGGCCATATGGTGGGTTAAGAGTTTGACCCCATCTGACCCTTAACCTTCCACCAAGCATACTAGTCCATCCAGCTATTCTAAGGTGCCTTGCTAACAAGTTGTTCTTTTCACAGGACCTGGTAACTAAGGCCCAACCATGTGATGTGCTTTGTTAGCAAAGATGTCTAAACATTGTTGTCAAAATTTTAGGATGAGTTTTGCCTTTTTTGTTTTGTGTTGTGTATTCTACTGAGTACATGGACCTAAAATACTGGGCATATCTGTGCTAAAATTCTCATCACATCTAATGAGTTTTGTCATTTCAGAATATTTTTTGGCAATTCTTGATGAAGACCAGGTAAGCTCTGCTTATTCTATTTGATCTCCTTGTTGCTTTAATTGGAAAAAATAAAGGGCTTTTGTGGCAAAGATTTCAGTTCAAAGCTAACCCTGGCTGAAAATCAAGTACCCTGTATTTGGATTCCCCCTCACAGACCACCAGAGACTACAACCAATGCAAACAGCAAAGAGTCGTTTATTGCAAGCTCAAGCTTGGTCCTCCATGCACTCGGTAACTGGTGATGCTAAGAGGCCCTGAGCATAGAATCAGCACAGTTTTTATGGTACTAAACAAACAACTTTAAGGTTAACTTTTAAAGCAAGCTAAGCTGGGCAAATATAATTGGTTGACATTTATAAAAAAATATCCTTGTTCCGTAGCTTGACCACAAATGGTTATGAGTCACACATAGTCCAACAATATACATGGCATGTTTCACCCTGAGCTCTGAAGAACCAGTTGGTTGGGCCATTATATGGTTTTAACTGAAACTCTTAGCCCTAAGTCACTCAGGGGCAATCACCTGCCTTAAGCAAATGCCACCTATGGCTCCAAGAATTGTTTGTGCATGGCTTTCTGTCTTAAATTCCTGGCATGGGGGTTAACGTGGGTCAGGAGTCAAGTCGCAGAACTGAGATGGAGTGTTAAATAAAAATGGAGTTGCCTAGCTTTTTCATTCTCTCCTCTTCTAGAGC